>NW_024879542.1:300000-447997 GCF_009819885.2 Catharus ustulatus
AAGAGCTATTGTTATTGGTAACTGATGTATGTGTAGAAACAGGTAGATGTAAATTTGGATTTTGTGTTTAGAAGTGAAGAAAATTGTGGTGACCACAGGCTGGGCCAACCCACTTTAGGAATATAAACATCTTCTCTGAGATTTACTAAAATCCAGAGGCAAAAATAAGCTGTGGCTATTATATTCAGTCTTTGTTAAAATTTAAAAATGTGTACACAAGGACTTTGTAAAGGAAACATGCCTAAAAATTCATTTTCTAGTAGTATATTGTGGGGTCCTGTGTACAAGAATCCAGATCAATACAATCTGTAGCAATTCCTTTGTCCACTGATGTAGTCACTCCATGCAAGACAACAACATGAAACCATAAGCTAATCCTACTTGTGTAAAAGCAACAGAATCAACCAAGAAATGTTAGTGGTATACATTAGCAAATTTTAGAGGTCAACCTGTTTTCATATAGAGTGCTAAAATATTTTTTAATATTTTATGTAGGGTGGGCATTCATGATTTTTCAATGTTTGCCTCCCAGAGGAACCGTTATGTATGCTGAAGCGTTGCTTCCCAGGAAGTGTCCGAACATCACTGCAGATGGGAAGTGACTCTTCAGCCCACATGCACTCAGATCTCTGCTTATTTCTTTCTTTTACTGTAATAAAACTACCTTATGTCACTCTGATGGTTGTTCCCCATCTTATTCTCTCCCCTGTCCCAGCGGGAAAGGATGATTTACTTGGCACCTGGCACCCAGTCACAAATATCAACACATCTAGCAATAGAAATTTTAACATTCTCTAATTTTGGTAGTAGTCAAAATACTCAGTTCTTTTTTTGTTACGACAGTCTCTGATGGGGATTTTATCTTATTGCTTACCACACTAGTTTAGGACCAGTTCATGATTTATTCTTAATGAAAGCCACAAAAGTATTTACAAATGGACATTTAAGACCTTAAAACTGGCAATGAATACATCCAAGATATGAGTCGGAAACTAAGAAAAAGGCAAAGGTAAGTATCAGCAAGTCTCACAAACCATTCTGCAGATCCTGCAGATTCAAGAAAACACATAGTGTCTTATTCAGAGTGTAGGAGAGCACACACAGTGAACATCTCCTGAAAACATGAACTGTGATATTTCATAGAAACTACTAGGAAGGTAACAGTCTGCATCTGACTGTGTTCAACAGGTGAAGAAACGTCAAGATCCTAATAGCAGTGTGACACTTTTTCTGAGAAATTAGTATGGATGTGGCTGTGCTGCTTTTCAGCATCATTAGACTTGCAATGATTGGTTTAGCCTGGTTATCTGTTTCAGTAATGCTGTACTAGTTAACTGTTTCCCAGACAGGTTTCCATGGTTTCCCACCCCATCCCACCCCACTACTGAATATATTTACATTTATTGGAAAGGAAGTGTGAGCTGGAATGTGTGCTGCTTCCAGCCCTGGGGCTGTGTTATTTCAGGTACCTAAGTCTCTCCAGTCCAGCACATTAACACAGGAAACTTAAGAGAGTCTTTCCTTTCTCATGTCAAATTCATGGAATTATTTTAGTTAATAGTAGAGTTGATTCCAAAATAATTACATTATGGATTTCCTTACATGATGCACAATGGAAATAAGAAGGGAGACTTAAGCATATTGAAAGCCAGTATTTCCAGATGCAATTGTTTTCCCCATATTGTTCATACTTCAGAGAAAACACACCGGAAATGTATTTAACCTACAGTAAATTCACGAATACAAGCCGCACTGAGTATAAGCCGCATCTCTGGGTGTTGGCAAATATTTCGTTTTTTGTCCATAAATAAACCGCACCTGAGTATAAGCCGCTCTGTCGTTCGCAGTGAGGACCTGCGTGCAACAAAGTTGCCAAATAGTAACAGAACGGCGGCAGGGCGGGTTTTACTGGCTCGGCTCAGGCTGTGCAGGCTCGGCCCGCTAGGGGCTGCTGACAGGGCCAGGTAGCCCAGCCCAACGCTGCCGCTCGGCAGGGCCACTAGGGGCCAGCCGCCGCTGCCACTGGGCTCAGTCACCACGGCCCAGCGCTGCCCTGTGGTGGCAGGCAGGGACCGAGGACGGAGCCCCCCACCGCCTCCCCGAGCCATGGCAGTGGCGACCCGGGTCCCCCGCCGCCTCCCAGAACCGCGGCAGTGGTGGCCCGGGTCCCCCGCTGCCTCCCCGAGCCGTGGCAATGGCGGTACGGGGCCCCCCCGTCTCTTCCCCAGGCTGCGGCAGAGGAGGGAAGGAAAGAGCTCTCCCTCCTCTCTCCCTGCCCCCCATACTGCCTGCAGGCAGCCAGGTTCCACCCGCGGTGCAACAGAGTAACAATTTGTAACAATCGCAAAATGCCGACTTTGCAGCTACTTGGCTCGGCACTCTGGCTGGCACTTCTGAGGTTGTAAATGTCAGAAAATTGTTCACATATTAACCGCTCCTGAGTATTAGCCGCATTTCCAGTTTAGGAGCAAAATCTTAGTCAAATTGGTGCGGCTTGTATTCGTGAAATTACTGTACCCTATTATCAGAGGTCCAGATGTATCTGGACAATGTTCTCAGGCACATGGTGTGATTTTGGGGGTTTCCTACACAGGGTCAGCATTTGGCCTTGATGATCCCAATGGATCCCTTTCAAATCATACATTCTATGATTCGAAGTAATGCGCTCCAGCTCTCTTGCGCCTTGAGGAGATAGTGGTGCCCTGAGAGAGCACACAAAATTAAATATTCAGAAGATACTTGAGGTTTTCGTGCTCTTAATTACAAGCCTTGGAGAGAAATGGCATGTACCATTCACAGAACTTTGAGTGTAACTGTTGGTTTATTAATGCTATTATAGTATCAGGGTATAAAAATAATTTGAATGATTTCGTAATGTGATTTGGTAATGTTCTGATTAATGTTTACCATGAACAGAAGAGACAGATTAACTGTATCATAAATTGTAATGAACTAGTTCCTCACTGCAACTTTAGAAACTAAATCACATGCAGTTTCAATTATTTCACATTTGGTAGTCATTCTTTCCAATGGAACAACAAGCACTAGCACAATAAACTGAAAGAAGATTATAAAAACATGGTTGACAGAAGTTCTTTCTAGTAAGAAATATTTGACATTGCAATGGCACTTCTGTCTTAACCATACCAACTCCTGCTTAAACATATTAACTTCTACAAAAATATCTTGATCTGAATGCCTTAAAATATTTCCAAAGTCTTCATGATTTACTAATATATTAAATCATTGTTAATCCATAGTTAGTAGTATTATTTTATATCAGCACATTAAAAGTATTGGGCAGAAGGGATTAACAAGCATTGATGAAAGTGAGCTCTTATCAATTAAGCAGTGCTTTAAATTGGAGACATCTAGTAGAAGAATGATGATATAATTAGTGCTGCTTCCACTAATGTCTTGGTTTCATGCACAGTTCTTCACTTGGACATTCCCAAAAACTAAAGATTCTGTAAATATAATAACTATATTTTGCAGGTCATGAATGGCAAGACTAAAGCTGAGAAAGAAACTGATCAAAGAAAAAAAAAAAGAATCTGTGTAAGAGTTGGGATTAAAAATTCCTGTCTTTCCTGTCCATCCTACAAAACCCAGATTCCTTAAATAAATGGAAGTAGTATGCTTTTTTCTTCATTTCTACCATATATATCTTAGTTCAGCTTGGTGTGCTGTTCTATCCATTATACTAAACATACTAAATACGCAACATTGTCCCGTGCATGCTAACTTATGAATAGAGTGTCTTGATAACTTGCTCAACTGTTTTACATTGCTTGGATGAAACACTGTGTAAGATCAATAGGTGCACTGTGCAGGTTTTACAGTGGAAGATGAGTGTCTCACACACCCTCTTGCCCCTCAAAGCTGAAAGTGGGCAGTTGTCCTTGCGAAGAAACTTCCTCCTACAGTGGGACCATAGCTTGTTGGAAAGGGTAGCCATTTATCACAGTCCTAAATGAAAGCATTCCTTGGACACAAATGTCTTTTTCTTCCTTTGTCTGATTACTGAGGGGAAAAGTGAGAAGGAAATGTCAAAACAGTGAAACAGTGGTGTCTAAAGAGCAGTCACTTTAGAGTTCAACCAGCTTTTGTGTAGGCCAGGGTGATTTGTCAAATGATCGTGGCATAAGTCAAGCCCTGAGGCTGAAAGGTCTTGACCTAAGGAGTGTTGAAATCAGGCACTATAAGCAAAAGGGCTGCTAGAAGTTTCAGCTGTAGTGGAGATGAACAATGATGAGTGCTGGACACAACAAAACCTAATCTGCATAATTCAGGTAAGGAATTTTATTGAATCTGACAAGTACGTGACAGGCTGAGAAAGAGAAAAGAACATGCTCTTGCTGGGAACCTTCAAAGCTCTTGTTAAGATATGTGGAAATAAATGACAGCTAATCTCTTCACTAAAAAAACTGTAAACAATACCATTTTACACAGGGCTCACCCATGACCTTTTCATAGATCAGGCTCTCCACTTTCAGGCCAGGCCACAGAACTTACCACAAACAATGCAGTGAATTCATAAAGCAAGTAGAGCTTTATTTCTCCCAGTTGCTTCACATAAAGTTGCTACTTGCTTTGGCAGGTATGGCTCAGCAGAAAGACTATGACTTAAATCTGGTGCATAACCCCTCCTGGCAAATGGAAAAATGATGTGGAGACTTTTCAACAGAAGTTGTTTGGTTTTGTTTGCCTGTTTGTTTGGTTTTATATTATTTTTTACAGTTTTGGCTTGCATAGATCATACTGCAGCTACAAATAAAAATTGTAGTAAAATGTCGTGAGGGGACAAGACAACTTTTCTGTACTGAGACCTGCTGATGTTATTAAAGTGACTAAGACTACTAAAATCCTTCATTAATCTCGACATGTCAAATTTCCCAGATTTAAAAAAAAAAAAATCATCTGTCTTTTAAGTCTTCTCTAGGTAGTGTTTAAAGAAAATATATAATTGGTGCTGTCAAAATACATATAAAATCCTGACCACTAGCTTTAGAGAATAAAATCTTCGCATTCAATTTTATTTCAAAAGCAGTAAGGCAAATATAACCTTAATGCACATACAACCCAGATGCAATGGTTGAAAATTAATCTAGCCTTTGTATGATGTTTAACCTCATCCAATAGAATGAAAAACTACCTTTCAGGCAAGCATAAGCTTTCTTTTTGTGAATATCTGTATTCTTGAGAGATCTTTTTAAATACTGAATTCTCTACAAAAGCTAGAACTTGATATCTATATAACGAGGTTTCTCACCAGACATAGACCTCTAAGCCTGACAAAAAACCAATTTGTTGTACAGGCTGCTGAATGATCAGAAGGAAAGCTCAGAATCTAGACAAACATAATGCAAATGGGACTTTCAAGAGCAGAAATTCAACTCTTAAACTCTTCAAACAAACACAAAAACAAAGATTAGACTGACTTTGTTGAGCACGAGGCACAAAATCCTGAAGTACTTCCCTGGATTACTGGCACAGCAATTTCTACAGTGTACAGTACACGTATGTTTTTTACCAATCTGTGGATCTTTCAATCCAGTGGGAAGCAGTTAAGAGTTCTTGCTGGATCAGCCATGGATCTCAGTTTTATAAGCAGTCAATGCATAATTCACAGAGCTTAATGAAGATTCCAATTCATGACAGCCAACTGGCTCCATAGGTCACACCTCCTGGTCTCATATAAATAAAGAATGAGATACTGGAAAGTATACTAGCTGAACCTCACTGAGTGCCAAAACTATGCATATTAATGAAGCACAATAAAAGATATACTTGACTCTCAGGAAGCATTTCAACTGTTTTCAAGCTTTGGAGACAGAGAGGAAAGGCTTTGTGGTGCATCTTTCAATATAGCACACCAAACACAGTGTGATGCCCCTGAAGGCAGAGGGGCAATCAGAATGCAGCAATGGTATTTTGTATCTACCCAGGCCCATGAAATCGTCTGTCATTCCCACCCCAACAGTGAAATCCACGCTAGAAATAACCCCATTTTCCTCTCCCATGTTCCTCTGCAAGTCTCCATTTGGTAACTAGGAAGTGCTTCAGCAGAGCTGTTCTTTTATTTGCTCTGTTTAGTCCTTGGAACAGGATGAATGGTATCTTAGATGAATTCATTTGTGCCATTCTACTTGGCCCCAGACGATGTTTCCTCACTACCATGACATCTGAACAGAAGGAGAAAACATCTCCCTTTTGTGGAAAGCTAATTTAATTTGTACCTTCCACCTAGGGGTAAATATGTTTGTCTGTCTTTTTAAGCTGTCTTTGCCCACTTTATTTTCTCACGGGAAACCCTACTGAGTCAAAAGCAGGATATTGCTTAGTGCTCTAACTTTATTTTAAAGTAATCTAATTTTAAGCATGCTTACACCCACCCTAAAGTGAAGCAACTGTAGGAGCTTCACTGGGATGGCCTTAATGACCTTTGCGAGTTTCTTGTGACAGAGACATTGAGGGTTGGTTGTTATGGAGGTATTTATCATTTAAAATAAATGCTTTGAAACAAGATGTCTCTTTTGCAGTTTCCTCAAACATGTGTTTATTTTCAAAAAATTAAAAAGTGTAAAAAGGAAACTAAAATTATAAAGCATCATTTAAAACCCATTTTGCTTGCAGTAACATCACAACTTCCTTTATTTACACTTTTTGTTTTATACATAGTTGTATTTAGGACTATAAAGAGGTATTTCCAGCCCTATTGCTGAACTGTGTATATCAAGACCATCCACCTTTCCATTACAAGCGAAGCTCTTAAGGCCTTTATGGACAAAGAGCTTGGTTGTTTAAGCAGCCACAACATCTGCTTACACTCAGCCTTGTTGTCAGGGAGTTGTTGGTTAGAAGTGTAGGATCTCCTTTCCCTCCATTTCATGCTGTATTATGTTTCATGTGGGAATATCTAGTCTCTGAGACTTGACCGCTGTAGTTATGTGCTGGAGTTTAAAGACTTAGCTACTTGTAGTGAGAGTCTAGTCATCAACTCCCTAACAATCTGGAGAGCGTTTCAACAAACACTTGAAAAATTTCTTTTGGTTTCCAGACACTTTTCTGAAAAGTATTAGCTTTCTTGTGCTGCTCTGAAGCTAAGGCTCCTATGTAGATATCTCTCTGAAATGGTGTTTGGGTCTTAATTTCTCAAATACTAGATGTTCACAAGGAAAAAATAATTAGTTATACTTAAACCACAAAATACCAATACATTCTCCAGACTCTACAATTAGTATTACTATCAAATAAAAAACTTTTCTGAGCTTTGCTTGTTGGTGTGGTTTTTTTCCCATTTGCATCACTAATGCAGCCAAATGAGAGAACACCATGTTGTAGGTGACTATTTTTTGTGATGAGAAGCCACCTGAAGAATAGAAACTGCCTTGCAAATTAGTAAGATTTCATTTTGCTACTCCCTATCTGCTCATTAGCAGGCACTCATAGAAAATGCTTTAATGTATAAATTTGAATAGTCAGCATTGGTAAGTGCTCTGAACAATGGTCACTTTTGTTGTCCCTAAACTGCAGGGTATTGTGGATTTAGACATTGTCCTGTACAACCAGAAAATAAACCCAGAATAAACCCAAGATATATTTGTAACTTATATAAGAAAGTCATGGTACAGTTTATGAACATGACTAATGTTCCTGGAAATGGTATCTTCACGGTATTACACCAGTTAATTTTAGTGCAGCACCACAATGCATATTTTAATGTTATTATTGAAACCATGGTGTAATGCATGAAATTATACCCTATTTGGCACAGGAAAATGGTACAAAAGGTGGCATTTATTTAGGTACACACACACACACACACACACATACATATATATATATACATATATATATATATATATATATATATATATACATATACACATATATGACATGAATGTGTACTCCCGTGGCCTAAAACTTTGAGGAAAAAAGAGAATACAGGTGCAAAGGATTCTCATGGCAATAAGATGGAGGCAAAGTGCAGGCAAAGTAAAGTAACAGCTCAATGGGCAGGATTCTGAAAAGCATCTTTGGAGAAAAATGCCCCAAGCCAATAACCCTCTAAATGGGAGCAGTGGGTGACAATGACTTTTGACTCCAAGGCTGGTCAGCCCAGCCTCCACATATTGTCACTGTTTGCATCATGCAATGCCATATTAAAAGTAAGCAAGTCATGCCTAAAACACCTTTGCAGTTTCAGACCATTTCTCCTGACTTGAAAGCTTGTGGCTTTAATAATTAGAAACTTTTAATTGTTGCTGTAAAAGTGTTCATGTATGGTGGAAATAAATGTGCTTCTCTTCTGGTATTTTAACTTAAGCAATTTTTCTCTTCCCTGGTATCGACATATTCAGTTATTTGCAAGAAACAATTCTAGCTCTGCTAGGTCCCTTTGCATCATGAAACTGTCCAGCTTCCTCAGTCCCCCTTCCTGTCCCATCCATTGCGCTAACTTAATACCCATATTCTGAAGTTTGGTTGCTTCCTCTCAGAAATATACTACCAGTATATTCCACAGTGCCCTAGGTACTTTCACTAATGCCCTGGATGGATCTATTCCCCTTTCCTAGCACATCTGATGCCAGTGAGGTCATCTTCCTTGGTTTCTTCCTACTCTCAGTCTCCTCTGTATACCCACAAATTCCTGTAATTTATATGCCTAGATTTAAACTATGTGCTATTAAATCTCAACCCATTTATACTAATTTAGTTCAAAAATCCACAAATCTCTTGCCACTAAGAAAAAGGAAACACATGTCTCCTTGGAAGATCACATGCCACTTCCAAGTGATTTGCACCCATTCTTCATGTTGAAAATCTGGTGCAAGGATTTCATCTTGCTGGTTACACACTGAATTTCTTTCTCCTTTTCCCTTATTGTGTATCTTTTATGACTTAATTTTAATATCCCATGGAACCAAACTAAATCATACTACAATCATATCATACTTATTCAGTATTTTTTACCTGCAGTAACAACTTTCATAAACCTCATTTGCCGGATGGCTGGTATATGTTTTATCAACTCTACAAGCACTTTGAAGTTTCAGAATTTTAAGTGTTTAAAAACTTAGTAGTGATTAAGTTTTGAATCCAGTGAAGTGATGCAGCTGTTTGCCTTCTGAGGACATGTGTTGCTGATACAAAATCTTGAAAAAAATATTTCCCTAGTATTTTCTTGCAATGCATTCTTGCAAAGGATTAATAGAACATTTTGTCATGTCTTTTAAGATACACAGACATCTCTTTCTGTCTACATGAAGAATAACTCCTAGATACATGAAAAAACCTAAGCTGATGCAATACCAAGATATTCAAGAAGGTTGGTGTTTTTAAACTTCTCCTTTACTTTTCATGCAGAGAATTTGTACTTTATAGAATGAACAGACTTAAGCATTTCAGTCAGCAAAAAAGAATCAATAAAGGGAGTCCTCTGCCTCCACACAGGATATGTATAGCTTGGTACTCACACCCCTGAACAGAAGTTTTGCATCATTAATCTACTTGTGCACATGTGGATAAAGGTGTGTAGTGCGGTGCCATCTGTGGCTAGGAATAAAGTATAGGTGTGCAAGTAGCAAAGGATCAGGTTCAGAACAGGGATAAAGTATAGAAGCACTTACGAAGGATGCAAAGAAGTTATTGCATTTGCTAATTCCTTCACTTGGACAGAAGGCAGATGTTGATCAGAAATTTTGTCCAGGATAAGGCCTCTGGCCTGAGTAAGATATGATGTTTTGTTTTCTTGAATTCAAATCCAATGCATTATCACCCAGTAGTGTACTTCTCCTGAGGATATTTTCATACACTCAGCCTTCATTTATGACTTCCATGAATAGCAGCTGTTCTTCCCTTTTTTTTCTTTCCCCCACCGCTTGATAATTTTCAAACATATTTTAATTAAGTGGAAAAGAAAAATAATAAAGAATGATATAATTGATCCTCACAAACACCCTAGTCTACGTCTACATTTTCCCACTGTGACCATGCTATTCATGATGTTGGGTAGATGATGATAGGGAAAAGCTATCTCCTCCTAGAAGAGGAAGACACAGTCTTTCAGATATTTTGGCTGATAAAGTACTACAGATGACATTCTCTTCCTTATCACAATACCCTTGGGACCTTTGTGTGGTAATAACCTCAAATTCAATGACATTTTTTTAGAGAGGTTCAAGACTGAATGTACAGTAATTTCACGGATACAAGCCGCAGCAATTTGACAAAAATTTTGGTGGAAACCCGGAAGTGCGGCTAATACACGGGGGTGGCTAATATGTGAATAATTTTCTGACATTTACAACCCCAGACGTGCCAGCCAGGGCGCTGAGCCAAGCACCTGTCAGTAAAAGCCGGTATTCCGCGATTGTTACAATGTTACTGTGTTGCCCTGGCTCCCTGCAGGCAGCACGGGGGGGGGGGGAGAGAGGCGGGAGAGCTCTTTTTCCTCCTGTGCCGCGGCTCGGGGAGGACGGGGGGGGGGGGTGCGCCGCCATTGCCGCGGCTCGGGGAGCCGACGGGGGCCCTGCACCGCCATTGCCGCGGCACGCAGTGGGGGGGGGTCCGCCATTGCCACGGCCCGGGGAGGATGGGGGGGGGGCGCCGCCATTGCCGCAGCTCCGGGAGATGTGGTGAGCTAGAAAGTTCGTTCAGAAGACATCATTATGCACGAGGAGTAAGGCCCCGCCCTCTCCATGGCATTAGCCAATCACAGCTGTATCGAAGTTACTTAAGCCTGTGTTTGCTGAGAAATAAATGCATTTCAGCGTCGACTGTATCAGTGTAGCGAGTGATTTGTCCGGCGACTGGGATTGTAAAAGTGTATGTGTGTGTGTTCGCCGTGGCCCGCTCTAACCAGGTCGCCACTTGCCTTCGTTTCTCCCCCAACGAAGGCAACATAGTGGCGCCGAAACCTGGGATCGCCCCCAGGTGTTCGGGTGAGGGAATAGCCCCCGATACACGCAGCTGAGGGCGATCGGGTGACGGGAGTCGCGCTGGAAGAGGTGGGCGGTCGAGGCAGCTGGATTCTGACCCCGACGGTGAGGACGCTCACGTACCGCCAAGAAATGGATGCGCTTGGCAAGGTAGTTTCCCAATTGCATAGGCAATGTGGTATCCAATGTAAATCAAGGGATTTTGATTACGTAATCATGCAGTTGTTAAAATCGAGGGCGATAGACCGTACCACAGACACCCTGCATTCAGGGTGCTGGAGGGAGTGTACTAACGCCTGCGCTAACAACGTGATTGTCTCCAGCTCTGGTAAACGTTTGGAGAGCTGGGGAGGAGTTGTGAGGACTCTGGAGGGAGCATGGTTAAAACGGGAAACTTGGAGAATGGCCCGAGACTGTTTAAAAATCACACCGAAAGTGGAGGTGGCCGCCACTCAGTCTGCGTCTGGTGATCGTGCGGGGTCGAAAACTAACAACTGCTCGCAGCCCCAGTCCCTTATCTCAACCCCCAATCCAGCTACTAATCGGTCGCCAGACTGCAAGAAAGTATGTGAGCCTCAGGGCATATTTAAAGAGGAGAGCCCTGAAGAAGTTTTTAAAAAAAACCCGCTGCTCTACGCGTCACAAGACGGCGCCGAGCCTGAGGGCGAGGGGCGGGGCCAAGAGCTTTCTCGCGCCTCACACACGGGCAGTGACGAACATGGGGGCAGGGGCGCGGACAAGGAAAGGGAAGAGAGCCCAAGAGCCAACCAGGGAGCTCACCCCAAGATACTCCCCTTGGAGGAGGAGAAACCCCCCAAAAGAGGACAGAGAAGGGGAGGGGGGAAAGAAAGGCAGAGTTCGGGCAAGAGTCACCGGCGACCGGAAGATCCCTATCACTCTACTTCCTCCGACTCGGATAGCGAGTCCGGGTGGGCCGAGCAAACATCATGGCACGAGCGGTGGGGAAAGCAAAGACACACAAAACAATACATATCCAGTACAGAATCGGAATCCGATTGTGATAGAAGCTATGCACCGGCTGTTCCCATCAAATATACCGGCTTACTCACACCACACGCAGACAAAAAGAGGCCCACCGCAACCAGGAAGTGAAAGTCCCAGAGCTCCGAAATTCGCCTTGGTAACTTGTTCTCCTGCAGTTGCTATGAATGTGCCTTACCAAGACAGCAGGCACATGTTAACATTTTTAGGCGTGTGAGGAAGTTTACGCCACAACGTTTGCTAATGTTGTTTGCATACATTGCACTGGCATCATATATTGTTAGCCATTCAAAGAACTTAAGGATGTTGCTTCCTTTAATATTATAGGTTTGAGGAACCAAATTGAGTGAATTAGTTTGGTGAAAAGCATTTCATTGTTGAATTAAAATTGTGTGGTTTTCTAAAATACTTATCCCTTACCGCTTTTCAAAATTTAGTAAAGGTTGGGTTTTAAAATACAATAGGAAAAAACATTTTGCCTAGTCTAATATCTCAGCCCTGGCCAGGTGGGAATATTAGCTAAGCAAAGAACATTTGCCATCGAAACCTTCTCAGTCTCTTTCAATTGTGGCCAGATTGGAATTGACTGACAAGCAGAGAAAATTATAAAGTTCAGATATTTCTGAGTTAAAATTGAAAACAAGTAATTTGGACAGGTTGATTCGGCCTCGTAAGGGCTAGAACCTTTTCCTTTGAAGGGAACGCGGAGAATCTTGTCCTGAGAGGATTCTCCTGGGTTGTCATTTGAAAGGAAAGTTCTCAAACAATATTAAATATTAAGATGGGATTGTAAAATATCGGGAATTGTGGTTTTCACCAAACTAAGGGAATTCAAATGCATGTTTTCCTCTGTTGTGGTTTAAAAAAAAAAAAAAAAAAAAAAAAAGAAGCGGGGAGAAAGACAGGAGATTTGCCCTAAGGCACCTGGGCATTGAACCAGCCAGTCATAGAAGAAGAACATCTAGCTCCCATCCACGCAGCAGTCCCTCCATCATCTTCTTCTCGCGCCAGGACTGCGGGCGCTCCTCCTGGAGGGGTACCGGGTCCCCATCCAGCAGTCCAGGTGGGAGTGCGCCCACACATCCGAGAATTCCTCTGCCAGTGCCCTGGTGTGCGGGCTCAGCTGCAGGTAACAAGCAAGAGAAGACATGGCAGAAACAGCTGAAGAACATTCTGATATTCCAGCTGTTGTTCCTTTATCGGAGTATGAAGCAGCAGAACAGGAAAAGATGGAAGCCCAACGAGTGAAAGATGCTGAAGCAATGAGAGAACAAACCTCAGAGGAAGAGAGAGCAGAAAAGTTAGAGGCGACCCTGAGGATGGAGTAATGATCTGAAGGGCTGGTACATGCAGTTGCTGTTACCGTTGTGGAAGAAGAAAAGGTAGTAAGCGGCATTGAGGAGAGATCACCGTCATGGATATCTGTTGCTCTGACAGAGTGCATTGAGCAGGCAAGAGAAGAGGAAGAGAAAGAAATTCAGAAAGCAGCTGAACTGGGTGTTACTGTGGAGGATGCACTGCTAAGACAGTGCCAGAGACTAGAAAGAATGTAAATGATGACACCACAGCAAGTGAACTGGAGCTAACCTCTGAAGCAGTGACTGCTCTGGAGACAGTAGAAGCTTCCTGCGCTAAAGAAACGATGGAAGCTAGTTGTAACGGGCAGAGGGTACACAGCAGTAAAAAAATGATGATGTCATCAAGTGGTACCATTAAAATCCATAAAGCCTGTGCTGTCTAACAAAACTGATGAAACTAACGAGATCTCTGAGTTTCTTTTGACAGGTTCACTGCCGTGATCCATCTCATCAGCCTCGCGTTCCATCTTCGTGCTTCGGTGTCCTATTGTTGCCAAACCCGCTTCATCGGCCAAGCAAAGAACTCGAAGACAAGTTCCAGCGTCACGGCCAAATGCTCTGGCAATGAAATCAGTTCAATTTCCCTGTTTACCCAACAGCCCTGTTTACCACCCATGTGTTCACCCTAGTGGGACTAGTTGCAGTTGTTGTACCCGTGTTAATGTTCGGTTCCCTTTTCATTGTTGGACTAGATAAGTTATAACCAAGTTGCGATTGCATTTAGACGTTTAAAATAGTTCGCGTGTTGTTACTAATATGTTTCACGAGTTGTTACTAACATCAGTTTAGCACAGCTGCGAAGGCTTAATCGGTCATGGAGAGGGGGGAAATGTGGTGAGCTAGAAAGTTCGTTCAGAAGACATCGTTATGCACGAGGAGTTAGGCCCCGCCCTCTCCATGGCATTAGCCAATCACAGCTGTATCGAAGTTACTTAAGCCCGTGTTTGCCGAGAAATAAACGCATTTCACCGTCGACTGTATCAGTGTAGCGAGTGATTTGTCCGGCGACTGGGATTGTAAAAGTGTATGTGTGTGTGTTCGCCATGGCCCGCTCTAACCAGGTCGCCACTTGCCTTCATTTCTCCCCCAACGAAGGCAACAGGGAGCCGATGGGAGCCCCGCGCAGCCATTGCCGCGGCACGGGGAGGGGGGGGAAGTGCGCGCCGCCATTGCCGTGGCCCGGGGAGGGGGGGGAAGTGCGCGCCGCCATTGCCGCGGCCCGGGGAGCCGACGGGAGCCCCGTGCAGCCATTGCCACAGCTCGGGGAGGAGGCGGGGTGCTCTGTCCGCACCCGCCGCCGGTGTCACGGGCGCGGGAAAGCTCCGTCCCTGCCCGCCGCCAGCGCCACGGGCGCGGGAAAGCTCCGTCCCCACCCGCCGCCGCTGCCGTAGGAGCGGGGGAAGCTCCGTCCCTGCCTGCCACCGCAGGGCAGCGCCGACCCGGGGTGACTGAGCCCAGTGGCAGCGGCGGGTGGCCCCGAGCCCAGTGGCAGCGGCGGCCGGCCCCGAGTGGCTGCACCGGGCTGGGCCACCTGGCCCCGTCAGCAGCCCCTTGCGGGCCGAGCCTGCACAGCCTTAGCTCAGCCAGCAAACCCCGCCCTCCCGCGGTTCTGTTACTAATTGCACGCGGGTCCTCGCTGCGAACGACAGAGCGGCTTATATTCGAGTGCGGCTTATTTATGGACAAAAATCGAAATATTTGCCAACACCCAGAGATGCAGCTTATACTCAGTGCGGCTTGTATTCGTGAATTTACTGTACTTCCTGTCCAGACAGGACTGCCAGTTCCAGGAGTCCAAGTTCGACAGTTTGAAAATAAAAATAATTTGAGAATGTTACAAACACATGCCTTTGGTTGTGGCTGGAAACAGGCATGGAGATATTAATTCTGCTTTCTTTTTTTTTTGTGAGAAGTCTCTGGAAAACTTTCTTGAAAATGAAGAGTAGTAACTGGCTCAGAGTAGTGGTCTTTTCCCCAGTTTAAAGGTTTCACCCCAAATTAGAAGCCTCTAGGAATAAATTGCATGCTAGGACCTCATTGAAATCAGCAGAGACACACCTTTGTGCCACCTAGAGTATACCAGCTTCAATTTGTAGTGCAGTCACACTGTGATGCAAAGATTAATATTATATGTAGACAACATATAAACACAGTTTAGTCCAAGTGGTTTGGTCTCTCTACATATGCATTACTCTTTCCTCTTGTAAATGGTAGTGTGTATGTACCTTAGTTTAACCTTGCTTGCTCAAAAGGAGTATGAATTATGGCTTATTCATGGGTTCAGACCTGAGAACCCCATGAGAGATCCCAGCAGAACAGCAGAAGACTAGAGTTACTGGGAGATTTACTATGGGGGAGCTTCCACTAACATCTTAAGATCTAGAGATATTTTTCATCTGCATCACAACTTGGAGCAGAAGTTTGATGTTTGCAATCTGGGGGCATGAGGTGTGAGGAAAACACAGGAATAGGATTAAGACATTTAGGAAGATAAAAATGCCTCTTTGAAATAGCATTATGTTTCACTGCCAATAGTTTATGTTGAAGAAGTTACAGAAGAAAATACAACCAGTTAATATTCCCTATGACAGATAAAAATTTGGTACAACTCACTAGTGATATCATTAGCTGTACTCAAATCCACTGGTTCGTAAGGAGAGGAATCTCCAATGCATTAGCATTTGTTACACTGGAATAACTATAATTCACCAGTAGCCCTCAAAATATTCTACCTATGTTTTTATTCCCTGAACAATAACTAAAGTGCGTATTTTTTTGTTTAAGAATGTTTTTTTCACACATACTGTAAAGCATTTGTTAAATATATTTAAGAATATAATACATATTGTGGGAAATAGGGTATGAAACTTTATCAAAAAGGTATAAAAGAGGCTGTGACATCAAAACTCCTAGAACTTTAATACCTGAAGCACAGACAGCCCTTGAAAAAGTCACAGAAGCTTTCCAGAAGAGACAAGTACATTGTTGTTCTCTGAAAAAGCCTTTCTTTCTTGCAGTTTTAGGAGAAAGAATATAACTTTATGGACTTACCTTTCAATGAGACTCTTCTGAAAATAATTGAAAGGGTTTTTCTTCCTTACAGGTCTCTGAAAACACTTTTTCCCATATTAGGGCTCATTCTTCCCTTCCAGGATTTCTAGCAGAAGGAAATCCAAGGGTAAACAAATTGACTGTGGTTGTTTCAAACACCTTATCAAACATTTTTGAGCAAGCAAAATTGAGTCATGTCCTTTTCCCCCAAAATACACAAGCACTTCTCTGAATGTTCTGTATCTCCAAAAGTCAAGCAAAAGTCATAATTAATACTTGCCCTAATTGTCAACTTGTGCAACCTCCTACCTCTACAGAAGCTGTTAACCCACTGGGTTTGCAAAGACACTTATGGCAAATGGATCTTGGTAAATATCCTTTCTTTAGGAAATTTAAAAATATCCATGTGTCACTGGACACTTTCTCACGTGCAATTTTTGCCTCTGTCCAAAAAAACCAGGAAAAACAACCATTCGTCAGCCAACATTTTTTTGCAAGCATTTGGATCACTAGGTATTCCTCAAAGGGTAAAAACAAACAATGGTTCTGCATATACAACCCAAAAATTGACCACATTTTTGATAGACTAGGGTGTTCATCACACTTTTGGTATTCCTAACTCCCCTGCAAGTCTAGCCATTGTTGAAACAACACACCACACCCTAAAACACATTCTTGATCAACAGAAGGGAGAAGCAGAGGCAACATCACAGATGAGGCTGAGCAAAACTTTATGCATTTTTTATTTTTTTAATAGTTCTTTTGCAGCACCCAATTCATCAATTTTTCAGCATCTTTCAAGTAACGTACAGGCAAAATTGAAAGAAAATTCCCCTGAGAAACCCTGAGACAGGACAAATTGAAGGTCCTTTTCAACTAATAACCTAGGGCAAAGAGTTTGTTTGTGTTTCTAGAGGTGCAGGTTCAAAGTGGGCTCCGGCAAAGAATGTTAAACCGTACCTCGTGCAAGAGAATGCAGACAATCCCAAGAGCAAATAAACAAGCACACAGACTGAGTTGAACAGAAAGACTACGGACCATGACTAATGATCTTTGTTAATCCATGGAGCCTGAAAACTTTGATTTTTATGCTCATGGATAAAGTTTGGAAACTGATGCTTTTTTTGGCAAAAGTTGGTAGCCATTGTGTTATTTTAGAATGACAAAAATACCTCAATTGAATTAATAGAAGTAGAATTACCCCCTTTTTGCTGCAATTGGCTAACCTCTGCATAAATTTAAGAACTGATATTAATGGAGAAGTCTTTTGCCAAAAAATAACTCACAAAACACATGTAGGAAAACCTATTGCTATGTTGGTGCTTGCTAGTCTTGCTTGCTTCATGCAGTCCGGAGTTACCTGCAGGACAACCAAAGACAAATGTTTGAATTGCTTCAGCCAACCACTATATGCCTGTCCCATTCCAACCCAAAGAAGCCTTTTTCCAACCTGTCTAGTTGTTGTGCCAGTAAAAGATTGGCTGATACCTATTTATTATGATCCTTTGACCTAAAAACAACTAAACAGTAAACCAGGCCAGGTTGCCAACAGGAGTAACCCTGTGAGTAACTGGAACATTCGGACCGAAGAACTTCCCAAAGCATTATCTGAACCCCAAGAACTAGAGATCCTTGGTTAACAGTGGACTTCTCCATTATGTTTTCAGTAAGTGATTGGCAAGAAAGTGATGCTCCAAAGCACAGTGTTACTCCCCATTACTTCGCATACAAAAATTCAAGTTTTTGGTGTAATTATTTAGACAGCTGGGATGGACTTTCCATGTTTAACCAATACCCACAACAATTACCAAAAGGGTATTAGTGCATCTGTGGAGATAGGGTTTGGCAAAGCATTCCATCACACCCTGAAGGCGAGCATTGGAAGGCTGACTGTGATAGCACCTAGTGCTAAAGCAGTTGTTAAGAAGAAACATAGGGGAATAAAATTTGCCCACCAATATGATGAAAATTGTAGGAGTGACTTTAGGCCCTGGAAGGATGCAGAAAAGGTTTCAGCAAGCTTGATATTATCCAACTTGCCTAAGCAACGGCATTGAAACAATTAGATCAGATCAGATGTTGATTGAGTAAACAAACCAATTTCACAACCATTGCAATCAGTGATATGCTAACAAACGCTAGCAGTGTTAGATACGACACCCTACAAAATAGAGCAACAATAGATTTTCTCTTAATGGTACAAAGACATGGTTGTGTGAAGTTTGAAGGATTGTGTTGCATACACTTGTCGCACCACTCTGAATCTATCCACATAAATATACAAAAGTAGAAAGATTTAACATCTCAAATCAAAAGAGATGATGTATCATGGTTAGACGATTTGTTTGAAAGATGGAACTTTGCATGTTAGTTAAGAGAGCTTTGCAGATTAGGTTTATATGTTTTGATTGTTGTGATGGTGATATTAATAATAATGTCTTGCACACTTCAGTGTGTGACAGATGATGGACAAAACCATCAGGGAAGCTTTTGTCGTTCAAGAAAGAGACTAGAAAAGGGAAATACAAAGAGTTCACAGGATGTTATGCAGTTGTCTGGTGATCTCAAGTTACTGCATGATAGTGTAAAGAATGACGAAGGCTTTGATTTAAGGCCTTGGAACAGAGACCTAACAAATCAAGAGATAGCACTTGCTACTGGATTTGACTTATGTCCTTGGAATTGACCAAATCTTTCAAAATCATAAAACTACTGTTGTTCAAAGCAAGCAAAAAAGGTGCCTTGGACAATCAAAAAGCACTATATTAAGTTAAGTTTATTAATACACTCCATGGAAAGCTGATAATGCTGCTCTGCTAGATAAGTAAAAAAGCACTATAGTAGAGCTATGCAAGTAATGCAAGTTAATTAATATACGACAAAGTCATAGAAAGGAGAGGGAATTGTGGAAAATAGGAAAGGTATAAAACTCTCAGAAAGCTGTGTGAAAGCAAATCTCAGAATGGAGAAATGCAAGAATGCTGAAGATGCAAGGACAAGAAACAACAGGGCTATGATCTGGCCTCAGGAAAATAAGTTAAGCAAGACAGTAGAAATACGTAAGTTTAATAATGAAGCTTTATTCAGTAGCTTTGTTTTAAGCTACTACAAGCAACCATTGTTTAAAGCAAGATGTATGTGTAGCTTTATTAATCAGCCTGAGCAAATGCTTGTCAGGTTTTAGTATTATGCTACTGGCTAGAAAGTTGTTAAAAGACTTTGTAACAAGAGAACATCGTCTGCTGTTGCTAGCGGCTGAAGCCTTTTCCATCTCCCTTGCTTGGCTCTGTAAAAGGAGACTAATAATTGTCATAGAATAAAGGCTTCAAGACAGCTGCTCCAGCATTCCCATCCCGTTGTTTGTGTGCATAGATATATGTATACATAAGAGAAAAAAGTATCCCAGAAAAACCA
This sequence comes from Catharus ustulatus, assembly GCF_009819885.2. NCBI lineage: Eukaryota > Metazoa > Chordata > Aves > Passeriformes > Turdidae > Catharus > Catharus ustulatus. The sequence continues at coordinate 319,769 of NW_024879542.1, forward strand.
ACATATATAAATGAAAATAAATACTCAGTAGAGTTAAAAAGGGAACAGTTAAATAAGAGATATTGACCTTTGTCCCTGTATGGAATGAAAAAATGCCTTGATTTAGAAAAGGTAAGTAATCAATATTGGCAAAAATTAATGATACATTTATTTGATACAACTTCCATAGCATAGTGTATTTTCTTTCCTCCCTTCCAACATTCCTGTTTCTTTTGTTCATTGTTTTTTATCTTCTTTTCGTTGTCATAACCTCTTTCAGTCATGGTTTATAGAGAGGTAGTCTGTGTGCTTCTGGGATTTTAGCTTGTTTAGGGCCAGAATATTCATCCTGTGATTCTGTCTCCTCTCCTTCCTGTGACCTGTCTTTTTCTCTTTCCCTTTTTCCCTTCCTCTTTCCTCCTTCCTTTTTCTTGCTTTCCCCTTCTTCTTTGTCTGCACCCTCGCCTTTTCCCCTTTGCCCTTTCCTCTTTCCTTTTGTCCTTTCATTTCAACAATTAAGGGCATGAAACCTAAGAACAATGTTTCGTATTAGTTTAAGATCAGCAAATTCTGTGCTAATGCCTGCACCCAACAGGACCTAAGTTCAACCCTGTAAAAAATTCTTGCAAAACTTAAGAGTAGAGATTACATGGAGTATTACCAAATTATATTCCAAAAATATTTCCTATTTACATGCTACTTGAATAAACAGAACCTCGTTGCTCTGACACCTTTCACACATTTTTGTCTCAGCTTATGTGGTATGTGAATTATGCATGGTCTACTGGGCGTAATTTCGTTGCTTATTATGGTTTTGGGCAAGATGTGTTTCTATCACCTGATCCACCAGCAAATACGCCATCCCTGTCCACATACCGTGTCTGGTATTTCTCTGGCAGGTAGTTGTGAATAACAACATTGTGAACAGCAAATGATCTGTCAGGATCCTGGAAACATTTGTTTCAACTCCTCACTGGAGCCCTTGGAAAAGGTAACAGCAAAGTCAGGAAAGTTAAAGCCTCCAGCTGTTGTATGATCACTAGCATCTTTGCAGAACAGATTCAAAGGAAACCAGAAGACCTCTCACAAGCATTATTCTACATAGGTGTAAACAAATATTAAAAATGCATGTAATTATTCAACTAGAATTGAAACATTCTCTTTTGGGTTTGTATAGGCATTAAAAGTATGATCTAGGACTCCTTCTGTTTCTAAGATGCATGAAAAAGAAAAAAAACCAGTATCAACCACTGCCACACATGAAAATAGATACCACTCTCCAATTAAAAATGCATTATAAAGTGCCTCAATCTGGTCTACCAAAGATGAGACAAAGCCATGACTCATTTAACCTCTCATCTTTCAAAACTGTTAAGATATTTTAGCAGTACTGTCTGACTTTCCACAGTGTACAGCACTGAATTTCCAGGATTTGCTTCTATGTATTCATAGACTTTGTGGCTCCAAATTAGCTTGCAGCATGGGATTTGCAACCATGAACAGTAAAACACAATGTAGCCCATGTACTCCACCTTATGCATAGATCAGATTTGGGAAGAATCTTCTCGACAGCTGGGGCTCTCAACAGAGAGAGCCATTATGTTATAGAGAACATCATTATGTTTCATGTCTTAAATATTTTCAAGCCCAAATATGAAACAGTTCCATCTTTGCCAATGGAAGGGCGTATGTACAAATGAATATATACTTTCATTAAAAATAGATATGCCTCCTAATCTTTCTGCTTACAGAAAATATGCTCACAGGCAGTCACCATTTCGGGAGAAAGCCATCATAAAAATCTGGCATATATTTCAGTATCAACATGTAGATATTCACATCCATTCTGAATTGTACGACAGCATTGTTTGTGTGTGCAAGGCAAATATCTTACATAGCACAAATCACCATGAAATTGCTGAGTAGTTACTCGATCATTTAATGAATGTGCAGTTACATAATAACTCCATGACTATTGAAGCCCTTCAGATTTGCATTAATTATACTCAGAGTAATTATTTCCATCTGCTGACATGAATCTATGTCTTACAGTTTTCTAGAAAAGATAAATTTTTGAGAAACTCATGACTGTAAAGAAGATTTTAAAATCAAACTGGTCAGCACAGCCTTAATAAAGCACAGTCTTAATTACAGCACTTGGCAGTGTGAATCTATTGTCTAATGTTGCATAATGCAATTATGATATCTCAACACAAAAATACATTAATTCTACTTTGTAACTGATGAATCTCGAAGAAAAAGATACAGTATATAAATAACAATTACAGTAATTTCACAACTATAAGGCACACCGGATTATACGGCGAACCTCTGGGAGTCAGCAAATTTCACAACTTTGTACGTTATATAAGGCGCACCAGACTATAAGGTGCACTTTTTTATTTTGCAGCAAGCAACTGCACCGCAGGCAACAAAGTAACAAATTAGTAACAGGGGCTGCCCGCAGTCCGGGGTGGCAGAGGGCTGCCCTGGCACGGCTGCAGCTCGCACTTCCGAGTTGGCTTGGGGTGGCCACCAGCTCCCTCCCTCTCTGCATGGTGGCCGGGGCCACCCACCTCCCTCCCCATGCGCTGTTCTTGCCAGGCTGGCTGCTCCTACTGGGCCAGGGTTGCCAGCACCCTGCCTCCATGCCCCGCTCCTTCCAGGTCGTGGTCGCTGGCTCCAGCCCCATCACCGCCACTCCAGCTGGGCCTAGGCCAGTGGCTCCCAGCCACCCCTCGCCGCTCCTGCCAAGTCAGAGTCGGCAGCTCCCTGCCTCCCCGCGTTGTTCCTGCCGGGCTGGGGCTGGCAGTTGCCTGCCTCTCTGCCCCACTCGAGCCGGGCTGGGGCCAGCGGCTCCCTGCCTCCCCATCCCGCTCCAGCTGGGCCAGGGCCGCCGGCTCCCAGTCCCCCAGCGCGGCTCGGCGCTCCCGCGGTGCCGCCCCCCCTTCGCAGCTCCCACTTCTGTGTTGGAAAATTTTGCAACTTTGTCCATATATAAGGCACTGGACTACAAGGTGCACTTCCAGGTTCAGGTCAAAATTTTAGTCAAAAGGGTGTGCCTTATAGTTGTGAAATTACTGTAAATTAAAAATTGGTGCTCTAAAATAAATTGGTCCTTTGCACCACAGTGACATGGACCCAAGATCACCAAAATCATTTAAACAGCAGTTTTGAGCATTTCCATTCTCTGCAGAAGTGCCTGTAGCTCATCTGAGAACATCCGCTTCCTCTGCATGCTACACCTGCTCTGTTTCTCAATGTCTTCAAAGTTCAAGGACTTGATGGGGAATAGCTACACATGCCTTTTGTACCCATAGACAAGAATGGAGGATAATTCTGAACCTCTTAATGGGAGAGAAGCTGAATGTCTCTTCTCCAGCGAAGTCAGAAGCAGCTAGTTGTAACTAGTTGTCTGTTATAACCTGAATTTCTTCTGAAATTATTCCAGTGAAACAGGTGATGTTGCTTCCACTAAAGTTTCTTTCATGAGGATTCAGAGTGCACAATCAGCTCTTGCTAAACAGAACAATTTTCACATGACAAAAAAAGGACATCTCTTTTTGGCCCTGGATATCTCTGCTGTAGAGACTTCCTGCATCTTCCTGTAGGTTATGCACAGACCCACTCTGTGATAACACCTCACAATGGAGATGGGATCTCCAAAACAGCTTCCAGTAGCTGCTTTCTGTTCTGCATGGACAGTCTGCATCCATACCTGTAGGGTTGTGGGCAGGATAGCTTCATAATGAAAACCAGCAATTAAAAAAAAAATGCATTAATTTTTTTTCCTTTTTTTTTTTCCTTTCCCAAAGCTTAAAAAATCTAAATAGCTTCTACCTGAAGTCAGACTCGTCATATTTCAGTGTTAGTATGATGACAAATTAGGTCCCTTGAGAAATAGTACCCTGATTCATTAGTGAAATTTTGAAGAAAGGGATCACCATAACTACATGCATTTAAATCAGTCCATTCTCTGAAAGTGATGTATCAAATACTTTATTTTCCACAGTTTCAGTTTTTAAGTATAGTGCTAAAATGTCAAGATCTGACTGAGTGAAAGGAAACAATTTGAGGGGGATTCTAGAGGCTACATGAAACATAAAGGTCAGTATTGTAGGAATGGGGGTAAGGCATTTGCATAGGGGTGGCTGGTGCATTACTTCAGTACATTTTGCCTATGAATTGCCTCGATGATTATGCCTGTCACTATCATTTAGGATGTTTATCGATGTTTTACCATTACCTTTGTTGAGAAGTGGTGTCCTGGAACAGAACACTCAACGGGTCTTTCCCAAAAAGTGAAACCAAACTAATCAACTTGAAAAGTTGTTCTCTGTCTCTCATTACCAGATTCTCAAATAAAAGTGCTTAGGATGGAAGGTGTTGACAACTGGTATCAAAGTACACAACTAATAGCTTCAGTTAATGTCTTCACTGCATGGGTATCTATGTGGTCTCGTAAAAGTTCCCAAACTACTGTGCCAGTGTGCTTTGGGCTCCTTTTGATAAGGTATGGGTTTTGGTTTTTATTTCTGCTCAAGGGGAATGTGTTCTGCTGCTCTGAAGTATAAAATCATACATCCGGACCATAACTTTCAAGGTTTTCAACTAGAGTTTTGGTCTAGTTTGCTAAGAGATTTTCATGACTTTCCCCCTTGTCCTCATCACTGATAGATACCATTAACAGAAAGCTTCAAATTGTCATGACACATGAAACAGAATGAATATACTCTGCTCTTTCAACTGGCATTAAGTTGGTGTCTATACTTATTCTCTCAGGATACTGGTGATTTTGAAATACACCTTGTCCTTACAAACAAGCAAAAACTCGTGTGTCTGTATTTCTTGATATATGTTCCTTTGACTTGTTTTTGAGATATAATAAACATGCTGTGCAGGTATAAAACTCAGTCAATTTGCATACATTATGCTTTGGGAAAAAACCTTCACTGCTTGAGGTAACAATAATAAAACCCCTTGCAGTTGATGGTAAACAATTTAAAATAGGCTTTAAATAGAATATATATTCTTTGTAAGTTGACTTTTAAAAGCAGGTTGCAAAAATACTAATTTTGCTTATTAATTTGTGCTGTTGCTGGTATCAGTTGTGAAAACAAGAAACCACTGTAATTTATCATCTTTTAGCAAAAACTCTCAGCTTTACTTAATATATGCAAAAATAAGTCGCACTGAGGACTGCAAGATTCCATTGATTTTCGAAACAGAATCCCCTCGAATTGTGAAATAATTGGCATGTTTATATTTGGAAACTTAGATGGCGTCTTGATAACCCTGTGACTGCAGCCTCTTTTTTGCATCTACATGCAAGCAAAAATGCTCTGCTCTCTGTGTGACTACATTACCTGAGAACCAAAGCTTGTTTATTAATATTGCAAATGTCTGCAAGCAAATATATAAAACCTGCTTTCTAACCATGTGCAAATGACCCCTCCTCTAATTTGGAAATTACTGAGTTAAGTAGTGTTGTCGGTGCAAAAAGTTTTCATAAAAACCCTGATGTTTTAGTTTCAGGCATATGAAAAATGGTCAGGTTTCTTTCAAGAAAATACAGATTCACTTCAGAAATCAAGAAGTAAACGTTGCTGATTTCTTTGCAGTGCTGTGGGTACAGTATTGCCAAACCACTTACTGTACAGTGAGAGGCTGTACCAAGCAGCACAAAGGAGAGCTCACTGTGCTAGTCACATGCATCAATTAGCTATGGTAACAGAATTGTTTTTAAACCAGGATTTGGACTTCATTTAAATCAAACTTGCCTCTAATATACATGTTACAAATAACTCTGCCTGGAAAGAAAGTGTAATGAGACTCTGTAATTAGATTTTAATTTCAGGCAAACAGGCAGGGAGAGATTTGGGGGTAAAATATACTCCTTGCTTGTATAACACGTATTAGTTCTTTAGATAAATAAGGATTCACGCTTCCCACCCCTGCCAAGGAATTACTCAACCATTTTAAAAAAAGCTTTATTGTTAAATAATTCTCTTCAGTCTTAAGCTGAAAACCAATATACCTTGATTAAGATGAGAGTAATATTACTTGGTGAGAAGTTAAGCTGTCATATAATAGTCTGGAGGATCCTCAAAAAGTTGAGAAGATATTACAACATAGCATGAGTTATGATCTTCTGATCTTCTAAATATCTGAACTGTATTTGCTTCTACAATTTCTGTCTTATCTATCCTTCTTTATGGTCAACTGTAAGTTTCTATTAAAACCCCAATAAGTAGTATGCCTTCTAAAACTGAGGATTTAATACTGTACAGAAAGTAACCGCTTCAAGTACATGCATTTGCACTTTAAAATCCTTCCTGCCATTGCAGTGCATTTCCAAGGTAGGAAAGTGTGCACAAAACTATCAATGCAAGCACGTATATATTAGAGCATAGAAACATAGACATACACACGTACATATCTATTTTGGATTTTTTTAAAAGTCCAAATAGCACAATGCATTAAGTCTATAAATGTGAAAAATAAAAACATCAGAAATTATACTAAGTAGCTATATTGGAGTAGTGTGATGACTACTGTGTTTTTCACACATATTTACATCAGGTGTAATAGGAATATCTTTAGCATCCAGTGCAGAATTATCTTCATAAAATAGGCCTTTTCGCAAGTACAAAGTTCCCTCTGGAGAAAAACGCAGTAATTCAATTCAGCTCCTAAAGCTGGCAAAACCAGCACAAACACTGTGTGTCTGTAAGATCACAGACATGTATAGCAGTTGAAGATCCCTGTGTGAGGTGCTTGCTTGCTGCCCATGGGGCAGACTTGAAGTGGAAATGGTAGAGGGACAAAGAAGTTTCCCTTGCTGTAGGATATATAGAAAATCAGTAGCTGAATCAGAAAGAGACCCCCTCTCCCAGCTCCCAAGTTTACCCATTTGGCCATGCCACTCTTGATGGGAAAGAAATTAATTGTCAGACTCATCTGTTGCAGGAATCACCCTAATTTGCTGTTACTTCACCAGCAGCAGTACTGGCTGGACAATCTGAGACACATCATGCTCATTATCACACGCTCAAACTGTCACCAGCTCTTCTGCAAAAGCAGAGGAAGAGGGTGTAGTGTGTTGAGGTGGCCCAGGTGTTGACTGAAGAACGGATCTTGTTCTTACTTTGAGAAATCAGAAGACAGGGTATGACCTGTATTCTGCAGTCCCCTGGTCTGCTTTTGTTTCTGAGAGCATGGAGCAAGATGCATGTCCTGAGGCCAGTGACTTGAGGGTCACACTGGCTACTTGCTACTCAGTGAGGTTTGAGCTGGTTTATTTTAAAATAGAAGTAAACTCCTCATTTACTGAAATAAAGTATCCCTCCACTGAGCTGCCGCAGTCCTTTGGTGAGATACAAGCTCTGAGCTGGCCAAATCAAGTATAGGCTCTTCTGCTGAATTTGCCTGAAACATTTTTCTTACATCCCAGCTGTTACAGCACCCAGTCAACGGAGCTGTGAGATGAGGAACATATGCCTGTAACACTTCATTTCAACAGGCTCACTTAGTGTCTCTTATTTTGATCTTTCACTGTATACTTCCTGTAGCTGGAGTTAGTTACAGGCTGAAACAAAGCCCAGAGCTTCCAGAGGGTTTTCCCCCCCCTATAAATACTCTTTTTGTACCAGATTCTGTTACCAAGTGTGTCAAATGAACCAGCTGGAAGACAGTGTCTCTGTGAAAATGCTGCCAAATTTTGAGCTCTTTCTAGCTATCTTTGTGGCTACTGGTACTGTACCACTATGGTGACTCTGAACCAGCTACAAATCTTCAGACCTGGTAATGTCCTTTAAGCTCTCCCTTGGCTAGAAACAGACCAAGCCCAAGCAATAAAAAGATGCACAGAAATTCACTGGTTGGGTCAAAGAGTGCTTTGCCACTAGATGTATATCTCTCTGATGCCATGCTGGAGTCAAAGCTAGCTCCTGGAACCACACCGAGAGCGGGCTGTTCCCCAAAAGTGATTAGGGATACATCTTAGAGAAAATGCTTATGGCATAGATGTAACTGGTGCAAATGGAGGCAAGGGTGAGGGAGAAGCGAGGAAGCTTTATTCCAGGAAAAGGTCAGGCATGAAAGATGGAGAAACTGAGTGTACCAGGACTTCTATATGCGGGCAGGTTTTAGGGGAGAGTACAAATCTTTAACCAATTGGGGATATCCTGAGGAGGAGCAAAAGGTAGGGTTTATGTAAGCAAGAACCAATGAGGGAAGCAAGGGGAGGAGAATTGATCACATGGGCCAATGGGGCATCGAGGATTAGGGGATTTCCAAAGAGGATGTCCAAGCAGGGAGCTGGCACAAGGGAGGATTGACAGGGAATTTGCTGGAAAAAGAAGAGGTATCAGGGTAGATTTACAACAGGGGTAGGGTGGAGCAAGGAACGTTTTACAAAGGTAGGAGGGTACAACTTGGGTAAACCATTAACATAGGGGACAGTGGAACAAGCTATTACAAGAACATGAAAACGCACTGCAGCATCTTTCCTCCTCCTTCATAAAACCTAGTATATTTTCAATCCTAAATTTAGGCTTTTATATTTATAATTAGCTATTCAAGTGGGGCTAAATGATTTCTTTAAACAGAAGGTCCAATTTGTAGCAGTAATGTTCTCTTTGCAAAACTATGGGAAGAGAGTAAGTCCCATTAAACTTACTGTAATCTTCTCCGAAAGAAGGGGTCAAAATGTCATAAACAAGTCTTGGCTACAATAGAGACAAAATATTGCTAAAAACATGTCAACAAGCACAGGAGGCTGAAGAATACAGTCTCTGGAAATATTTTGGTTTTGCAATCATAGGTACTTTTTTTTAACCTGTTTTCATCCTTGTAGCATAGAGATCAGATGAAAAATAAACCGCTGGCACTGACCAAGATTATTTTCCAAGAGTGCCACCTGGGTCTGTGTACGCACAATATCTTTCACTGTCAAGTCTAGTTCTGTTATTTCAATGTTCCTTGTTTAAGGAGAAACAAGTTTTACATATACATGAGAGCAACACAAAGGAATAAATCTTTGCTAGAATTCTGTGGGTTTTAGAAATTAAGTATGTAAATGTTGTACTGCATAAGCATGAGGTACATTTCAAGTATATGGGGAATAAAAATTTAACTGGATTTCAGTTATTCTGGATTTTTACTCCCATGCTCATTTCATTACAACATAGAATTGCAGTGGGAGTCTTGTCATCCTCAGATCTCAAAACTTCTCAGACTTTCTAATATTCACATCTGGTTGCATGTTTTTTACTATTCATTTGTGTCAAGGTGACTACTTCATAGTTTACAGCAGCATGAGAGATCTTTCTGATAAAGTTGATGGGAAAAAGGAAGATCAATTTCCCAAGATTTTAAACATGTTTATTTTTGTGTTGAAGAGCCTTAATTGAAGTCACTGAGTTTCCCAGCACATATTCGTAGGTAAAGAAAACTTGAAGAATTTCTTTGTGAATATTAAAAAAAAAAAAAAAATACACATCTGAGACTTAAGGAAGAAGGTTTCTTCTGTGTCCTCTAGCCTACATGGTCAATCAAAGCTGAGTAACTTAAATTTTGAGTATTGTGTGTGTGTTCCTTGTGGAGCTGTTCTAATAGTGCACACTCACCATTTTCTTCTATATTTAACAGTCAATGTTTGCAGAGATGGGACTGCATTCCAGGTGCCTGGATTTTTTAGCTATGTTAGCTACCTAAAAATGTGAGTAGCAGCTAAAGGCTCTTCAAAAACCTGATTTTTTTTTTTTTAAATAACCCATAGAGAGGGTCTCCGTACTGCTAGGACCTTAAAAATATCATATATGGTGTTACTTGGATTGAACACAACCAAAATGCAGAAAGAAATATGTGACATGGAATCTGAATATGTTCAATAAGAAGTTACAGTACAAGCTCTTCTGCAAACTCAAACCTGGGGGAATATCACCTCTAAATTTTATTTTAGGAAGTGATATTAAGGGAGGGATACATTGAGAAGAAAAAGATTCACTAATAGAGATTGAAACAATTTTTAATAAGATTATTGAATAATAAAGCTAATATTTATATTTATGTCTATATATCTATATCTCTGTACCTGTATATTTATATATCATCTATCTATATATATACCTGTCTCAAAATAAGGTTGTAATCCAGAAATGACCACCAGTTTAAATGATAGCGTCTGGGAAAGGATGTCTTGGCAGAAATAATTAACCTGTGAAAAGGGATTGCAGAGGTAAAAAACTTGAGAAAGGAACAAATGAAAAAGGAACAAATGTATTAGACATATGTCTTGTTTACGTTTCTAGCTACTAATTAGATAGCTTTGAAAAAGTAATTTGTGAATTTTACATCTAAAGCGCTGCTCACACTAGTGTGTTGCAACTGTTCATCAGGTCTACCCTGAAGTCTGTTGTAGACAGTGTTGGCTTCAAGCATGGTTTGCTTGCTTCCACTGAAATTTTATACAGGGTATAAATAGAATATTGTCAGAATATTCTAATGTAGGAGAATAGACACCCTTGTTGACTTGTTGGTGAATAACATTAACCAGAGTCAGTTGCAATATAGTGATTAACTCAGTGATTCCTTAGGCTTCATCCAAGAGGAGCGAGCACCATCTGCTTGGCTGAAGGATTACAGCCTCATCTCAGGCTGAGCCCAGCAGAGGGAGCTTATCAAGATTTCTGTTTCTGTTTGTAAACTGCTGTTTCTACTCTCTGTCCTCTCCATAAAAACTGGTGTTTTGCAGATGTATTTGATGAAAAAACATAAAAAAACCATTTCCATCAATGGTTGGAGACCTGCAAAGAGAATAAAAAGACTTTGTCAACATTGGAATGACTGGAAAAAAAGTCATACTCACCTAGAAGAAAGAAGACTTCTTAAAATGCTAATATATTGTCCAACTGTGTGGTCTATCATGTTGATGGACCTGCCATCCGTGATGGCCTCAGAAATCTTTGGGAACAGGTCAGAATGAGAAAAATCACAAAGTATGGAGAAAACACGAACTGAGAAGAAAGGAGTGCAAGAGGCAGTGCAAACTCTGGCATCTCACATAGGTGCCATTAAGGTCTCTGTTCTGTCTGATATTTGAGGACAAGACAATAGAACTCATTTTTTTCTTTCCCCCTCTGCAGGTGAGAAAAGGGGGATGATCACTAGAAAGCACAGGCTAATTCAGGAGTCCTGTGGTTACAGAAAGTTTGTGATTCTGAAAATAGTTTTCAAGTGTAATTATGCTGAATTTATGTAAAATATAATTACGTTAAATGTAAAACATCTTTTTAAAAGTGGTGGTCAACGATGAAATGTTTCTGTCCTTTTCAAACTGCTAGACGTGAAATGCCAACAATACCCTTTTGCAGCTGTTTTTACTGGTTCAATTTCCTTTCCGTTATCCATTTGTTTGTTCTGTGCTTGTTAGCATTTTGTGCTAGTTCTAATTTCCTCTCCCTATCTAATCTATGTAGTTGACTCAGTTCAGATGTCAAGATTCCTCTTTCTTTTGTATCAATGGTCACATATTTTAACCCCTCTTACGAAAAGCCATCTATCTCTGTGTTAAATACTGACAATATAAGGTACATTATTTGCTAGGAAAACAAGGCTGAGCTTTTATTTTCCTATGAATGTGTGAAGAACCTTTGGGTTTGCAGTGCCCACTAGCAGTAATGGGAGCTATGCAAAATCAATCTATTTTGCCTATAGTTCCCATTTATTCATTTAGTCCCTAACATATAAGCAAAATAATCAGATAAAACTTTCAGTGTCTAGATTTTAATAAAAAACTTAGATAATTCTATCTCAATTTTATATTTCATTTTTGGGTCAAATTATTTGACATTTAAAGCTCATCAATGTATACTTCAAGATTTTCTTGCATTCTTGCATTCTTGCTGCTACTCAGGTGAAACTGGAACACAGTTCAATAAGAGTTCAGCATTAATTGAGTTGCATAAATGTGGTTAAAAAATCCCAGATTTGTCAAAACATTTTTAATATATTTGAAAATTACAAAAATTTCCATTGATTAATTCCGACTCCGTAACCAAGGTCTCATTTTCTCAGACAAGAGGGAAGAGGACACAGAAGTGTTAATTAAACAGAAGTGACGTAAGTACTCATTCCTTTGGTTACCACCCCACAGTCCATTTTTACCAAGATCCTTAGCTCTATTCACCAAGAACATGATCCAGAACTCACAGGAGTCAATGGCAATGACCCAACCCAGAGAAGTGAGTTCTGGAGCCAGCACCAGAGGAGATAAACTGAAGACTTTTTTTTTAAAACCATGAGAGGGCTTGGTAAGACTGAAGGTTTTGGTGATGAAAGTGCTTTGGTGGCAAAACAGAGTCAGTCCTTTGTTTTCCAGCACAATCTTTTGCAAAAGTGAAGACTGTTGATGGTAAAACAGGCTTCAGCAATTTAAAGGAAGGAAAATAAGCTCATGACACTTGCAATGAAACTGATTCAATTTCTCTTTGGGTGTTGTGGCATGTCAAACAGATGAGGTCAACTTAGTGGCCCCTGCACTTAAACTACAAAAGGATATATGAAGCACAAATGTTTATATTTTTGTTTGTCTAGGAAGACAAGCTTTACAGAACTCTACCTGAAACTGAAGTCTTAACATGATTTATGAATTAAAAGCAAATCTTCTTGAGCAGCAAATTGCATAAAATTTTTCTGTTTCATAATGAGCCAGAAGTCATGATGGGTAACAGCACTGTTAGAGATGGCATTGATGAATGTTTCTCAAGTGAGGTTCAAATCCCCAGATAAAGGTTTTTTTCCTAAATCAGTGAATCCCCCTAAAACTTACTAAGTGTCTAGAGAGGATAGGCTCTGCATATACCAGACCCTAATGAAAACGATAGGTGAAAGCTCTGAGTAGTACAGAATCAGGGAAAATGACTGAAAGTCAGTCTAGAACAGTGGGTTTGCAACCCTGAAAGCTCCTACTCTAAAAAGGCTGTCCATGAACTTAGTTGAGAACAGGACCCTCAGAGTAAGCTCAAAGATGCATCTTGCTGGGCACAGATCTGACTGCAGCATAAGTGTGAGAGCTCTGTGTTGGGAAAGTGCCCCTTGATGCTCATTACAAGTGTGGAAGGAACACATACAGACTTGCTTTGTAAATAAACAAGATTACACTCAGCATTATATCTGGCTCAGAACAGCCACTTCTAATGGTTTATTATAATGATTTATTTACATGGTAATTTCCTGCATTATTCTGTGTTTACTTTGTAGGTATTGAGTCAGACCAACAAAATGAAATGCATGATCTCAAGGCTCTCTCAGTCGTGATCCAAAAGTGACATTCTGATGCTTTCTGAAGGGAGCAAGCATGCGCTCAATACATCATCATTTTGAAAAGCCAAATTAAATTGGTGGCAAAGAAAAGGAGATTAATTGTCGCATTAGGATCCAGGCTTGGGTAAGCTCTTACCAAAATGATTGCCTACAGTTCAGTTCACAATAAAATATGCAGGAACTGGTAAAATTGCTGGACTTACTGTGGAGCAGCTAGGTCAAAGTGTGATCGGCAGCTGATGTCAATTTACCACTGAAATTGTGTGCAATGTTCTGTACAGTCTTCTCACTGCTTGTGGGAGAGCATGAGAACATACGACTTCTCTGGAGCAGCCTATGTGGTGAATTAACAGTGTGTAATCTTGGAGAGATATATGCTGATTTGGTCTATTTTGGCTCTGGGTGCTGAGATTGACTGACCTCCACATGACCAGGACACCTTACACTTCTTGTGGTCCCTGAAAGTTTTTTCTCCTTTTCTGTATTTTTTAACGATTTTTTTCTTGAAGAGGGCAGAGTTGTATGACTTATGTTGGTATGGCAGCAGACTCATAGAAGCAGGGATGTCTGTTCTTGGGTAGTTGAACCAGTCTGAAATTTTTTTGCAGGCACTATAAGGCTCTATGCCAGTAATCTTTCACATGTCATCAGTCTTCTTAAAATGGGAAGCCTTGACAGAGCTTGTTTCAAGGAAAATCTCCCCAGGTGTGGGAGGTGGTGAAGGGATGCCTCAAGATACAAGACATTTATTGAATATGGACTTAGAGAACTTATATTTCAGTGGCAACATAGGTTTATAATAAGATTCAAAAGAGATGGTGAACCCTATGATTAAACAATGAAAATATCTAAATATTCTGGTCATAACAGAATTTTATATTTGTGAGTGTTGTGAGACTTTGTGAGTAAGTTATTATTTGTGATTATTTGTGAGATTTTATATTCTGGGTGGTGAATCATTATTAAGATCCATGCTACATTTTATCTCTTCTGTTATACACAGAACAATCTCTTATCTTTAAGGTGAACCACAGGTCAAAGAAAAAGGGTTGAAAATTTATGATGTCTTTTTTAATGCATGGTTTTTCATATTCAAAATGGATCTTTTCAAATATTCGTTGTCATCGGTCTTGACTGTACACATAAAGGCATGAACTATATCCCCATCCTCTTGGGACTAACTTTTTCAGGCACACCAGAATTTTGGTGATCTTCTCATTGGAATAGTTATAATACCTCAGGAGTTTTTGAATATATGTCTCTCAAATGGAGCAATGAACATTCTACCCAAAGATCTCCTCTCTGTCTTCTTGACACTTACCATGGAGGAATATTTAGCCTGCAGGCTTGTGGAGCTTCAGCAGTTTGATTCAAATGGAAATGTGTCCAGGAGTCTTTATCCCACTATCTGGGAATACTCCACTGAGAGGTTTATCACTTGAATCAGTAAACTTGTCTGTGACACTTGTTTTGGCATTTTTCATTAGATGAAATTGTTTCAGGCATAGTGAATACAAAGGTCTGAGCAACTTTCTTTAGCAAATTAAATAGGATTCTCTCTGTTTTCTTAGTCTGTAGAAGAGCCTTTGGAATAGTTGATCTCAGTTAATTTGATTTCATCAAGATTTGAAACTGATTTCTTTATTTGCTTGCCTGACAGATTAACATCAGACTTCAAAGTAATTTCCCATTCAAGTGTGTATGCTATGCACAAGGTCAATCGCTTTTTGCATTCTGATTGTCTGCAAGAAGTTTTTAAAGGTAGCAAGATGTCTTGGGTTGCAATACAGGATGTGACCAAAAGTATCTATTCTGTCACCATCTGTTGCGACCAGGTGAGACAGTGTCAATTATCTTTTCACAACCCATCCTTCCTCCAGAAAAGTATCTTCTGCTGATGGCACCGTGAGTCCCGCTGTATGACTGATAAAATTACATCATCCCATTGGGAGATGCTCCAGCCAGAGGGAGGAGCCAAGCCTTTCCTACCAACGTAAAAACTGAAATTTGAAACACCAAGGGAGCCCTTTGTCCATTGGATTCCAGAGGAAAACTGAACCTTTCCACATCATCACCTGGCCTTCGGAGGGAAACTGTACCATTCTACAGGAACCATATCTGTCGCTGTAAGGGGACTGTAGCCACCATTTAGTGGGACTGCTACCAACACCCTGACTGATGGGGTGTCAGGTTGTATTCTGACTCTGTCAGTGTTTTGGGTTTTTGCTTTGTAGTACTGTATTTCTAGTTAAATTTTCCTAGTAAAGAACTGTTAATCCTAATTCCTGTATCTTTGCCTGAGAACCCCTTAATTTCAAAATTACAATAACTCAGAGGAGAATTACATTCTCCATTCTAAAGAGAGGCTCCTGCCTTTCTTAGCAGATACCTGTCCTCCAAACCAGGACACAAGGAAAAGGGAGAGAGCTTCAGGTGAGCCAGGACAGACCTGTGAATAGTTATAAAAGCAGATGTAGCATTGATCCCTGTATCAAATCCAAGATGGCAGAGGTTTCTTAACACAGTATTTACATCCCACATGCTTTGATACTGATTTTGTGTGGACAAGGAGTTAATCAGTTAATCTACAGAAGACTTGCTCCTTTTGACCAGTGCTTATGGGAGTGCTGACCTTTCTTAAGACAGCTGTGATATGTGGTGCTATTAGCAGCATGTTCTTCACATGGATGCCTCAGGATTGACAGGACCCTCTGCAATGTCCTCACTGCTGGTGTGCATTGTTTTTACTCTTCTATGGGCAGTGTGCTGCACTGGCTATGTGTCCACTATGGGCAATGCAGAGAGAAGTGCCGCAGCTTCTGAAAAACTAGAAAAAAAACTTTCCACAATCCAACTCAGACTCCAGTGATGATTGGTGTGATTTACAGTAATTTCACGACTATAAGCTGCACCATTTTGACTAAAATTTTGGTCCAAACTTGGAGTACAGCTTATAATCAGGTGTGGCTTGCTGATTTAGTTTGGAGGACAGGTGTCTGCTGAGAAAGGCAGGAGCTTCTCTTTGAAATGGGGAATGTAAACCTGCTCCCTTCAAATTATTAGAATTTTGAAATGAAGGGGCTTTTCGGCAAAGATATGGGAATTAGGAATAACAGTTCTTTACTAGGGAAATTAAAATAGAAGTACAGTACTACAAAGAAACAAACCCTAAACCCTGACGAAGTCAGAATACAACCTGGCACTTCGTCAGGCAGGGTGTTGGTAGCAGTCTGATTAAATGGTTGCTGTAGTCCTCTTGTAGTGACACATGTGGTTTAGTTGAAGCAGTGCTCCTGTAGAAGGTGCAGTTTCCCTCCGGAGGTCCAGTGGTGATGTGGAGAAATTCGATTTTCCTCTGGAGTCCAGTGGAGAAAGGGGCTACCTTGGTGTCCCAAAACCTCTGTTTTTATCTTGGTAAGAAATGTTGGGCCCTTCCCCCTGGCTGGAGCAACTTCCAATGGGATGAAATAATTTTATCAGTCACACAGTGGGACTCAATGGTCCATTAGCAGAAGATACTTCCCTGGAGGAAGGATGGGTTGTGAAAAGATAAAGATAAAGATAAAAGATAAAGAACAATGCCCAGCCTGGTTTCAAAGGATGGCCTTTGAATATGAATATCTGCCATTGAGATAAGGATCACTGCCCCCACCCTCAACAGATAGTGATAGAATAGGTACCTTTTATCACACTCTGTATTGTAACGTGTGGCTTATAATCAGGTGCATCTTATAATCATGAAATTACTGTATTTAAATACTATGTACACTTTGCCTACTGAGGGTAACATGCTGCAGAGACTGGTTGAGATTGGACCAGCTGAAGAAACATACAGCAAGGGTAAATGCTGAGTTTCTCCTGCAAACTGAAATGTATTATAGTTGAGCAGTGCTGTAGTCGTCTTTTTACTTGTATAACTTACTTCTGATGAATCTTTACTTTCCTGTATGTAATAACATTCCATATAGGTGTGATGGACATAAAAGACTGAATGTATTAAAAAAAAAAATAAGTCTAAACAATTTAAGGGATTTATGTGTAAAATCTAAGAGGTGGGAAAAGACTATGCAATTTTCACTAACATCCAGTGCTATGTGAATATCATGAAAAAATAAATTAAACGCAGTATGACATTTTCTTGTCAGATGAAAATAAGAACTGTATTTTCAATTAAAAACAGAATATAATTTGTTTTGACCCATAGAAAAAAACTAGACTGACAAAACAAGACATACTACTGCAAACCTTTCCATTTCTCAACAAAACACTAATATTTCTATTCCTTATGATGCAAGTACTAATAAATTGTGAAGTTTTGGTAAAAATTATCTAATGTATCTGTTAAAGGCAATCCATTATAAATGAAAAAAATAGTACAACTCAACAGCAACAAAGTTCTTGTTTTTTCTTCCTATGGAATTTATTTAACAGACATCACTAGAGCCATCTATTATTTATCATATCTTAAATTTTAATGAATATGGATATGAAAAATGTTAAAAATTGAAATCTAGGAAATGTGGCATTATTAAAGAATCTGACCTGCGAGTTCAAATCCACGAGTGTGTATGAGTTAGCTGGTCTAAGCCGTAGACTATTTGTTCCCTAAGTAAGTTGAAAAACTACAGTAAATTCATGAATACAAGCCGCACTGAGTATAAGCCGCATCTCTGGGTGTTGGCAAATATTTCGGTTTTTGTCCGTAAATAAGCCGCACCCGAATATAAGCCGCTCTGTCATTCGCAGCGAGGACCCGCGTGCAATTAGTAACAGAACCGCGGGAGGGCGGGGTTTACTGGCTGAGCTAAGGCTGTGCAGGCTCGGCCCACTAGGGGCTGCTGATGGGGCCAGGTGGCCCAACCCGGTGCTGCCGCTCGGGGCCAGCCGCCGCTGCCACTGGGCTCGGGGCCACCCGCCGCTGCCACTGGGCTCGGTCACCCCGGGTCGGCGCTGCCCCACGGTGGCAGACAGGGACAGAGCTTCCCTCGCTCCTATGGCAGCGGCGGCGGGCGGGGACGGAGCTTTCCTGCACCCGTGGCGCCGGTGGCAGGTGCGGACAAAGCACCCCGCCTCCTCCCCGAGCTGTGGCAATGGCTGCGCGGGGCTCCCGTCGGCTCCCGGAGCCGCGGCAATGGCGACGCCCCCCCCGTCCTCCCTGGGCCGCGGCAATGGTGGTGCGAGCCCCCGTCGGCTCCCCGGGCCGCGGCAATGGCAGCGCGGCCCCTCCCTGTCCTCCCCGGGCCGCGGCAATGGCAGCACAGGGCCCCGTCGGCTCCCCGAGCCGCAGCAATGACGGCGCGGCCCCCCACCCGTCCTCCCCTGGACTGCGGCAGAGGAGGGAAGAAGAGAGCTCTCCCACCTCTCTCCCCACCCCCCGTGCTGCCTGCAGGGAGCCAGGGCAACACAGTAACACTGTAACAATCGCGGAATGCCGGCTTTTACTGGCAGGTGCTTGGCTCGGCGCCCTGGCTGGCACGTCTGGGGTTGTAAATGTTAGAAAATTATTCACATATTAGCCGCCCCCGACTATTAGCCGCACTTCCGGGTTTCCACCAAAATTTTTGTCAAATTGCTGCGGCTTGTATTCGTGAAATTACTGTAATTTTTGAGAAAGGGATGTATTGAAAAAAATAATGTATTCCAGAGTCAAGACTGTGAAATATATTAATCGTGAGTAGAAAAGTAGTTTAAAAAAATGGACTAATTTGAACCCTTGCCTAAAATTCTATGCAAAATGAATTAACATTGAACAAAATAAAGTGAGACATTTGATCTGTGTATTTCTGTGTAGCTCTGTATCTCATTGCTTATGTGGATAATATTAGTCAGTGGAAAATTAGGTTCGAAAAACACTTTATATTTCTTATGTGGTCAAACATGTGATTTTTCAGACTTTACGTTCTTCTCTTCTAAGATGTGATGGTATATTTCAAGAGCAAAACAAGTCAAGTAATCTTTGGAAATTTTCTTTTTAAACCAAATTTTGATAGAATGTTGTAAGGACATTTTGTATGAATGAAGTCTATTTGGCTGATCAAAGCAAAATTTCAAGACAAATTTAAGATCTAGTCTTCCAATAAGTCTTTTCAAAATATGTAAGGAGAGAAGCTAATTTTAAAAATCAGGCTGAATTTTTATTTGTCCCATTGACCTGGTGACAGGATAGGTTAGTTTTTTTAAACAAATACATCTGTGCAAACAGTCTTGCAACTTTGGGTGGTGTCAGACCATAGGAGAGAAAGGAACCATAGGAAACTGCAAGAAGCTCAAATCACTGCACCTAAGAATAAAGAAACAGATAATTGTAGAAGTATGAAAATTACTCTAACATGAAAGCACTGAAAGATACAAGGCAAAGTACATCTTGCAGTTCTTGCCAGGAAACTGTCTATCAATGAACTACTAAAGAGGTTTAATTTTGGGGAGTTTGACAATGGGACCTGATGATATGTCAAAACCAGTGTCTTGAATTTAGGACAAAAAATAAGGGCTGAGAGACTCCAAAAGTTTTTCTCAGTGGAAGCTTAAGAACAAGACTGTGCTCCAAGGATAGGGAGTTATCCTTCTTTCCCTTGGCAGAGGATACAGGAAGAACAGAAGGATACAGCACATATGTACTAATCAGTGTAAAAACAGATCAGAGCAGCATTAACCCTGAACCACTATCTTTGAAAAGGTTGTCACTGGAATGCTAAAATTGTAGAGACACCTCTCCAAATGTGATGAAATGTCATCCACCTTTTTGGTGTTTTTGTGGTTACACTAACGAGCTCCTGAGTTCATAATATAGAGGGTGTCTTCAGGTCTATGGCTCAAAATCTTGGGCTGTGCCTGGGTTACCAGGTGGTTGCCTTCTGTTCTTCCAGCTCAAATCATCACACCACAGCTTCCTTCTGCTCTATGCATCCAGGTTTCTGTAGGAAACCTGTATGCGTGTGTGTATGAGAGCTGCGAGGACCAGCGTGCATGCCTGAATCCCACCATCATGTGAGCTGGGAGGCACTCCTGTCTCCCCTTGTGTAACTTATCTCTTCTCAGGTCTCAGAAACATGAAATTTTCCAACTTTGCCAGTGTGCTAAGATACATCCACAAGAACTTTTAAGTCCTGCATACGCTACAGTAATAGGTCTTAAAAACAGGCAAATGGCAGATTTATAAGCTACTCATCCAAGAAAGTGTCGTATATTTTTCATCTTCTCTAAATTATTTTACTTTTCTTGTACAATAATATTTTTTAGCAGTACTGATTGGAAAAAAGACTTAGCCAGTTGTGATTTTTGCTGATTTGTTTGACTCTGGAATGGGTTGTATTACCTATGAATAATTGGCTATCCACTTCATATTCAGTACAGTGAAGTAATTCACAAGAAGACATAAGTAGTCTAGGACAAATTCAAATTTGCTCAGAGATCCTTCTATGTTCCTTACACTCCCACATTTTCAGACCACCTTTTGCTTGGAAATAGTGTATTACAGCTCTTTTAGTGCATAAGAGTACAGATTTTGATTTTGGCACACCAGCCTCTGTCTACTATAATTATCATTATAAATTTAGAGTAATGGTGGCATATAGCTTTGGTCTCTGCCCAAATGCAGCATGTTTTAATATGAAGTCTCCATAATTAGAAGGATATTCAAAGACAAGCAAACTATCAGCACCTCACATTAATCTGAATTATATAGCCCAAATACTATTGTATTTCTGCCTGTTCCAGTAACTCTATTATTACATCCACATTCTGACATGCTCCTGCTGTTATCACAAATGCATTGTGGCATGTGAGTCTGCAACACACCCCTAATTTTTCTAAGTTGGAAAGAAGAGGATAGTATGTGAAGAAAATATTGGCTGCAAATGCCAAGTAAATACTGCTGAGTAAAACACCACTGTGCAAGAGCACACATGCAAACACTACTCAGCCAGCCTGCAAGATGAGCTCTGAACATGGGAGGATGCTGATGGTTCTTAATCAACTTCACACTTCCACATAAAAATTTGTAGCCTTGTCCTCATTCTAGAAGTCTTTTGGTCAAATCCTTGCCTTCTGGTTTGCCCCTTCTTTTCCTCCTGCACCTTACCCCTCAACTTGCATCTGTCGTCTGGCTGCTGCCATGGGTGATATCCAAAATCTGGCTACCAATATTCTGCCTCTCAGGGGGAATTTGGCTTTCCTGGTGTTCTGTCTTGGCAGGGAGAATTGCCTGCAGTACTAGCTTACCACCTGAAAGACGATGGAGGACCCATTCTTTCATAAATTTCTATGAAAGATACCTGGAGAGGTCTCCAGACCTCCTTCCAGCATTTACAGCTGACTTTTTTCTGCTTTTTATTCACTTTATTTTTGGTTCTTTTCCTGAAATGGCTTTGTTTCTTTTAAATAACAGCAGTTGTTGGATAGTTAGTGATAGTTCTAGCAACTCAATAGGAAATTGGGAGAGAAAGACTGGAAGGCAGAAGAAACACTGACAGTATGGCCCTGGAAAATTACTATTAAGTAGTGTTTGGTTTTGACCTGAAGATCAAGTGTACAGAGAACTTTTCCTTAGAGAAAGGAACAATAGCTTCATACCAAAATTCCATCAGTGGTCTCTTATGTCAGGTATAAAAGCACTGATGCAAAGAAGAAGCACTTATTTTTTACTCGGAATAGTCCAAAAAAGAAATGGCAACTAGCAAGAATACCTCTTCAGTTTTTACTGCTAGCTGTATCAACCTCATAAATGCCTAAACTCATATATAAAAATGTTAATGTTTTCCAATTGCTACTCTGAATTTGTATTTATTGTAATACAATGTATCCATTAGCTCATCTATCACCAGTAAATTTGTTACTGCTTCAAATAGATAGTACATAACTTTGTAGCAATTTCATTTTACAAGGTAATAATGTACTGTAATGTAGCTTACAATATCATGTAGATATATTTGATTAGGGAGGTTCAGTAGTCAGTCAGGTTGAATAGTGGATTACATGAGAATCAAATTTTTAATTTATTTACTGTACAAATGAACAGCTTTGTTGCACATTAAGCATATTAATTTAACAGGTGTATCATTTTATTCCCTCAAATATTCATTGAAGAGGAACAAATGGTATTTTGACTCAAACTGAAACATAGTAGACTTAGTTAGAATGGTTTTTTGATGCTTGACGTGTTTATTAAGAGAGTAATAATTGTATTTAAATTGTATCTAAATTTATAGTGTGTATATTTATGTATTTGTATATTGTCTACTGTATTATAGTGTCTGCAGGAACTTCCCAGAAGCAAAACAGATGGCTAAAATGTTTTCCTAAAATGTTATTAAAATAGAGGATTTTTTTTCTTTTCTTCAAGCAGAAAAAAGCTTAAAAAATACACTACACAGGAGGTGGGTGATTTTTTAGGAAATTTTTGAAAATTGTACCATTTTGCACTTATGGATGCACTATATGGACGTGTCAAAACTCAAATCTGTGTTCTGTATGGAGAGCAAGTGTCCCTTCCTTATGTCATCTGCAAACTGAGGCCTAAGGCAGGGATGTCCTCACACAGCACCTGCTCCTTCAAGTGCTCCAGTGGGAGTGTTTTATTTCAAGTGGATTCAAAGATGTTCCAAGTCATGGCATAGGAGTGATATGGATTAATATTTGGCTTCCGAAAGAATTTACCATGGCAGTAGAGGAAATGGTGGTTATCAGAATTTCAAAACTGTGAAAGTTCTAGAGAAACTGTTTTTGGCCTTGCTTCAACAGCTCCATGTCCTTCCTCTGCTGGGGACCCCAGAGCTGGAGGCAGCTCTGCTGGTGGGGTCTCACCGCAGTGAGAGGAGGGACAGAAATCCTTCCCTCACTTTCTGCTCAAGCTGCTTTGGATTCAGCCCAGGACATGTTTGGCTTTCTGGGCTGGGAGTGCTCATGGCTGGCTCATGTCCGGCCCCTCATCAGCACCCTAGTGTCCTTCAGGGCAGGGCAGCTCTTGATCTGTTCATCCCCAGCCTGTGCTGGGGACACTTTGCACTTGGTCTTGTTACATCTCATGATATTGCCAGGGCCCACTTCTTGAGCCTGTCCTGGTGCCTCTGGATAGCATCCCATCCTTCAGGAGTGTCAACTGCATCCCTCAGCTTGGTGTCTTCTGCAAATTTGCTAAGCATGCACCTGATCCCTTTACCTATGCCATAAATGAAGACAGATCCCTGGGGGACACCACTGGTCACTGGTGTCCATCAGGACTCTGAGCCATTGACTACAGCTCTCTGGATGTGACCATCCAGCCACTTTGTTATTAATCAAATAACAGTCCTTTCAAATCCAACATTAAATCCATCTGTCTCCAGTTTAGAGAGAAGGATGTTTTGGGGGGACTGTGTCAAAGGCTTTACAGAATTTCAGATAAATGACATTGGTAGCCCTTCCCCTGTACACTGGGAGTCATCCCATCATAAAAGCCCATAGTTTGGTCAGGCAGGACTTGCCCTTGGTGAAGCTGTACGAACTCTCTCCAATCTTATCTCTGTCCTCCATGTGCCTTAAGACAGCTCCTAGGAGGATCTGTTCCATGAGCTTCCCAGGCAGAGAGGTGAGGCTGACTGGTTGGAAGCTCCCAGGTCTTCCTTTCTACCCTTCCATTTTTAAAGATGGCTACAGTGATTCTCTTCTTCTGATCACCTGGGAGTTCCTGTGGCTGCCATGAATTTTCAAATATCATGGAAAGTGACTTGGCAACTTCAGTGGCCAATTTCCTGTTCATCACATAGATCAGAGATTACTGTAGGCTCCTGGTTGTTACCACCGAGCTCAGAACAGACAGCATCACACAGAACACTAATGCAGAGGACTGCAAGAACCAGAGACTGACTTGTTGTGGGTGAGAAGGCAATACCTGTTCTTGTTACTAACTCACACCAGTAACATGTTTATCTTTTGCATGCATTCAGATAAAGCATAGAAAACACATTCATAAGAATATATTTCCAGAATTACAGAGAGGCAATATTTTTTTAAGAGCAAAGACATTGTCTTTGTTACACATATTTATGTTGTGTTTCTACTGCTAGAGGAACTGCATTCAATTAAGAAGTGAGACATTATGAAGTTAAATTAATCATGGGCAAAATTCCATGCTCCATGTTATAGTTGTACATCCCTGAAGGAGATGAAGAATTGTTTTAGGTGCCTAATATACACTCCTGCTCCTTTCAGCACATTCCAACTGAGAAATGGCACACAACAGGAAATAGTTTATAATTTTTTTTGTGTGAAAGGTGACTATAACTGTTGCTTCTATTTATCTTGCAGTTTCCTGAGTTTTACCAGTCCAGGTAGCATAGCTTTTAATTTACCTGTCATCATTCATAAACTACACACACAAACATTGCAGCAGGGAAAAATTATGTGAATTTCTGGAAATGCTGACTTCCTAAGATCTATTTTGAGAAGTAATATTGAACTATATTTGCAGTCATCTTTGGTATAAAGGATGAATGGAGAGCTAGGGGAAAGAGATTGAAATATACAGCAGTTACTGGAAAAGGAAGCTGACTTACAGAATGTTAATGAAGGGAAGTATTTTTCCTTTGTGATAAATTGAAGTGATGTGCAAGGGTGACCCTTAAAAATCCTCCATTTACTCCTCTAGGGCAAAATCTCTTAATGGGCTAGGTCCAACTTCACTAAAGATGATCAAGATTCTTAATTGGCTTCAATAAGCCTTGGATCAAGGCCAGAGGAGTCATATAGATCAAAATGTATTTGGCTATCTAGCTGGATGGCAAGAAACTCCTGTGATGATAATATTTATATAAGCAGCATATGTTTTTACTTTACTGTTTCACTGTGGGGAAAAATACATTTGTTTTTTATTTCTTTGTCCAATACACATCTCTAGCTTTCTAATGTCATGCAGGAAACACTAATGCAATATATTATGCATGCTATCTATGTTCTGTCATTGGCTTTCACCTCACCTCATTTTTGTATTGAGTCTCAAAGGTGGTTGAAGGGTGATGAGAAGGGAAATACCCTAAATCTGTCAGAATTATTTAGACATGTTGATATGTTTTGAGAAAATGAGTACTCATTGCTGTGCATTGTTTTTCCAAAGTAAATTTCTGAACTGGCACAAGCTAGATCCTTTATATGTGCACAATTGCATTGACTGGCTCTGCTTTATTGTTTTCCTATGTATGATATAATTTATTAAAGTGTAACAGTCACAGGGAAAAAAAATTGTGCCTACTGTGAAATACTTTTTCTGTTCGTAATTTTTGTTAACATATTTGTTTTATATTCTATCTTTCCTCTTTGTGCTTTATTAATTTACTTTCATCATGAGGTAAAACAAATACCGTAGAAATACACCACCCAAGTCTCTGTAACAGAAGAGCACACTCTGTCCTGGAATCCAGTCCACTGTGGTGTTTTCAGCGCCCACATGGTAAGCACATATGAACATAAAACATGCACATAATCCCAAATTAAGATAAGATTTTAAATAAAAATGCACAGTCTATTATGGATGTTATTTAAGCTGAATTATATTCTAGTGAGTTTTCCTATCCTGGTTTACTTCTTTTTATGAGAAAACTAATGGGAGAGAATTTACTTGAAAAAAATTAATGGTTTCAATTTAGGTATTAAAAAGAAAGTGAGCTGGTGACTATTAGCATAAACAATTAATATCCTGTAGAATTTTAGATGACAGAAGTAATATTTTCTGAAATCCTGGAGTACTTAAAAGTCTTGGACCTTTCCTATACAATGGTTTTAAGTACAATTCAGAACATGAGCTAACATAACACAGCTTCCATCTTATCATTACACCTCAGTGCACGGAACATCTGTACTTGGGCATAAAGAGAAAGACATTTTTATAAGGCATTTTTGAAATGTTTCCATTTATTTATTCATGAGATCCCCTAAAACTGCTCATGAAATTCCTAAAACTGTTCAGGTTTGCTAATCAAAGAAAAATAGTGTCACTACTGAAATAAAAATTTGAACATTCTGTTGTAATTTCAGGAAATAAAATGAATAGTACAGTAAATTCACGAATACAAGCCGCACGGAGTATAAGCCGCACTTCTGGTGTGTTGGCAACATTGTTGCCTTTGTTAATAGATAAACCGCACCCGGAATATTAGCCGCACTTTAGTTCGCAGCGAACTTTCACAAAGTCGTCATTTAGTAACACAATCGCAGATTGCCGGGGCTTACTGGCTTACTGCCGACCTCGGAAACATTGTTTCCAAGTGAAAAAAGACACAGACGATAGCTGCAGCACCGTTCCCTGCAGGTTTTATTTACAAGCCGAAAAAGACACGAACAATAGTGTGGTCATTTTGTGAGCATTCCCAACGGATCCGCGTTGCCTTTAAACAGCCGCTGAGCCACGCGGGCAGGCAGCCAACCACCGAGCGGAACCACATCTCCGCGCCGGTACGGCCACCCGCTCAGCCCCGCGGGCGAGCAGCCGAGGTCCCCGAACTCAGCTCTTTCCCCGCCACACGCATAGGCGCGAACCCACCTGTCCTGTGAGCTCAGCGAGCGCCGCCTCCCCCCGCCCGCTCAACCGCACCCCCCCGCCCACTCAGCCTCCCCTCCCCTGCCCGCTCAACCGCCCCGCGCCTGCCCACTCAACCACCCCGCCCCCGCCCGCTCAGCCGCCCACCCCCTCCTCCGCGTGAGCCCAGCGACCTGCGCAGCTGCACAAGGGAGGCCAACCGCGCAGCCGCAGAAAACTGAAAACACTTAAGAAAATACAGAAAAATATCACACTTTTATTAAACTTTTAAACAGTTTCATTTTTCATTTATCAGCCGCTTCATCAGCGACTTCATCTTCCGTGAAACCGTCGAAGTCTTCGTCCTCCGTATCGGAAACCAGCAGTTGAGCAACTGTGGGATCCAGCGAACGTGAGGCGGTTTCGCCCGCACCTTCACCATCAGAGTTATCACTTTCGGTACTCTCGATGGCATTGCTGGTCAGTCCAGGAATGATGTCGGCTTTGGTGAACCCTCGGCTGATAGTTCGGGTAGTTACTTTACCCCAGGCATCCAGTATCCACTGGCAAACTGTAGCGTAACTTGCCCTGCACAGCCTCCCGGTGTTGGTATAGGAGTGTTTGCCTTCCAACATCCACTCTTCCCACAGAGATCGCACTTTAGCCTTGAAGGAACGAATAATACCTCTGTCCAGTGGCTGCAGTTCTTTGGTCAAGCCACCCGGTATTACAGCAAGCTCCGTCTTCTTTATTTTCACGATTTCTTTCACAGTTTCCGTCGTGTGGGCATGCATGGAATCCAAAATTAGCAGTCCCGGTAACTGATTAAAGAACCTGTGCAATGTGCCACCGTAAACTTCCGTTAGCCAAATATTCATTGCCTCTTCATCCATCCAGCCTTTTGAATTAACATGAACCTTTATTCCATTTGGAAATCTGTCTTTAGGGAGGGTTTTTCTTTTAAAAATGACCATGGGGCGTAATTTCTGCCCAGCTAGCGAAACGCCGAGGACGACCGTAAACGACGTCTTTTCATTCCCTGTGGTTCTTACCGGTACCGTCGGTGTTCCGGTGTGCTCCACGGTCCTCATCAGCGGCATATTGAATGTGAGGGGTACTTCATCCATGTTAGTTATACAATGTGGCTGTATCTTATTTTCAGAGATCTTGTTTTTGCAGTAACTCCGGAACCTGGCTACCTTTTCTTTGTAGTCCGCCGGCAGCCGCTGACACACCGTGGTCCGTGTACGGACAGAGAGCTGCTGTTGCCTCATAAAGCGGAAGCACCAAGAAGCTCCTGCTTGAAATTCTTCTATATGCAATTGATTTGCAATTGCTTTGGCTTGTATCCAAATGGCAACAGTAGATACACTTCGGCCAGCTGCCCTTCGCTCAGAAATCCACTGATAAAGTCTTTCTTCCAGCTCTGGCCATCGTGCTCTGCGGCCACGGAAACTTTTCTTTGTCTTCCTTGCGAGACGAAGTTCGTCCTCCTGCTGTCTCCATCTGCGTACCATGCATTCATTAACGTGGAATGCTCTAGCTGCAGGTCTATTCCCATGTTCTTTTGCATAGCTAATCACTTTCAATTTAAACTCTGCGTCGTACGCTACTCTCTTCTCCGCAGCCATGCCGAGGGAAGAAGTCGCCGAGGGCAGAACGAGCCGAGAAGAGAACACGCCGAGGGCAGAACACGCCGAAAAAGAACGAGGCGCGGGAACTCATCCTGCTAAATACCCCCCCATCCCCCAGTAATGCCGTCATCCACAGGCAGACAATAAGCTGTTCTCTGATTGGTTCATCGTCGGAACAACGGGAACCCATGGATTTCAGACTGTTTTGGCTCGGGACTGGACCAGCATGATACTAGGTAAGGGCAGATATCACTTTTTTGTTCATAAATTAGCCGCACCGGAATATTGGCCGCATTTCCGGGTTTCCACCAAAATTTTAGTCTTCTTGCTGCGGCTTGTATTCGTGAAATTACTGTAAATTCAGAGCTATCTTGGCTAATTGGAAATGTGAAGATGTCACTAGACACTGAGTTTTCAAATTACTTGTTTTCAGCAACTCTTTATAGTCTTGGGCAGTATATGCTATAGACACTGTTTTTCTTGCTTTCAAAGTCTTAGTTAAATACATAAAACAGTATAAAACTTCCTTTTGCCAGTAAAACACAAACCGAAAATAAACTCCAAACGTCCCATATACTGTGGTCTGAAATAAGAAGGAGATAAAACAATTTAATTAGGACTTGGAATGAAATCCAAACAATATCCTCTAAGAACTAGTCCAAAGTCTAAAACTCATAAAAATAAAGAAAATACAGACAACTCCACGCCCCCCCCACCCGTGTGTATATTTTTTGTTTTCTTTTTGTGTAAGAGCAAATTATGTACTGTAGTCTATTTTCTTTCTCACTTTTTCCTGAGACTCCGTCATATCCCCTGCTTCTTTTGAAATGAACTGATGCCACAAATAGTACTTACTAATCAAAACCAACACCATACTACTTCTTTGGAGAGGACTGAGAAACAGAAACAAACCAATGGACAGTTAAAAGAAATGCAGAAAAAACAATAGAATGGATAATTTATCTGATTGAAAAAATTGTTTCTTTCCCCATTTGTCTCTCTTGCATGTACACACAAGCATACACACACACTTTTACACACTTGATTTATTTGTGAAACAGTGTCTTCTAAACATAGATTTTTTGCAAAGTGGAAAGGCAATTAAACAGAACAGCTTGAAGCTGCCAATCGCTTCCACTACCACACTACCAACAAAAAGCATCTACTATCAAAGGAAATAATGTAATGTAAAAAAAACAACCCACATTCTACCAAAGCAGACAATGTAAACATGCAAGTAAAACACAAACTTGTTTATCACCTGTCATAGCATAGCATACATTTTTTAACCCTCCCCCCTAAAAGGATATGTGTTTTTTTATCCCATTATGTTAATTTGGCCATGCATGTGACATGGAAGTTAAGGAACAATAGGAGTAGTTAGCTTTTCTGCATGCTTTTCTGCTGGGGAAGCACACTACTGGTGTTGCAGGTTGGGGTGTTGGTTTTTTAAAAAGTTTTTAGCTTCTGGTGTACAAATAAATTGACAATCACAGCTTATCATCACTTGAAGATGCATGTGCATGCTAGAGTTTACTGAAACATGATTGGCTGCGACATAAATCAATTTGATAGAGATCAGTCCCATGAAGAAAAAAGATAAAGCATTAACCTCTTCTTTTGGAATGTAATTCATTTTAGATAGTGGTTATTGATGATTTCATTCCACTGGTACATGTACACGTCTAGACCATGTTTTTGTATAAAATATTTAAACAGTACAATGTGTTCAAGAAAGACCATGAAGAAGAAAATTATTAAAAATCTGTTTTTGCAACATTCCAGATGTAACATTTTCATGCAGAAAACTTGGCTTCACTTAAAATGAAATTCGTCTTTTCCAGCAATTATATTTTATTTCTCTACCTTGCATGCAACATTTACTTGTTTATTACTGTAATATTTTCTCCACCAGATTTTTTTTCAGTTTCTGTGAAACCTTTCAAACCAGATTTTGCTGATGTACAGTATTTGAGACTAAGCCATTCACTCAAACATACTCAAATTGTCCTAGTTAACTCATCCTGACTTTAGATTAACCCTTGTTACCAAGGGGAGGTTCTTTGCTTTTGCAATAGGAGGTTCTTTGCTTTTGATTTCATATTAATTGTCAGATAAACATGTAACTATTTTCTTTGATCCATTAATCATGATGGTGGTAAAAAAATGAACTTCGAAAACATCCTGTGTAGATACCAATGGTTCCTTAATGCACAGTTAATGGTAGTGATTTTTCAAAAACTCATAACAAATCACTAGTAGAATGGTGTTTGTGAAACCCTGATCTTCTCCTTTCTTTCAACATGTTTTAAATACTCATACCAATCACATACAAGTTCTCTGGGAGCTGAAATTTAGCCACTAAGAATGGAAAATTATATATTCTTAATATTGTCTCTTAAATATTTACTTGGGGTTAGCTTCCTTTCTTTGTCCTCTACGTCTTTCCAAATTGAACAAAGCATTCCTTCCAAAAAACAATCTCTTCTAAAATAAGCCAGTTTTGACATTTTCTAAGCTATAAAATAAATCAACCTGGGAAAAAAAAAGTCTTAAAATATGAAAAACATTTTATTATGTGCCTGGGTAGTTGACAATCAGACAAACAGCATCTTAACAAACTTGCCAGGAGAATTGACCTTTAGGCCAGGAACAAGCATGGAAAATTCAGGGCACTTCTTCAAATGTTTACTTTTACTAATCTCACCTCCCTGTCAAAAGCACAGAGGGGCAAATGAAAGATAGATGAGCTCTTTCAGTGAAGGACACCTCGGTCTCCTGAGGAACATTCTCAGTGGAGAAACTTAAGTAGTACTCAGTTGGGTAATACTCCTAAGTTCACTGTAAAAATATGTCAGAAACTATTTTCTCCAGAGACCAGGGATTTTATCTATAGAAAGAGGTTTTGGAAGACTTTCTGACCTTGTATGTTTGTCTCTCTCTGTCTCTCTGTCCATCCCTCCCTCTCTTTTTCTAGCAGAAACCTTTTGCATCCTGGTGACCTGATGGTGTCTAGCTGCTTTCTCTGCTCTATCTCTGTAAATGGCATACAGGAGGCCTACGAAACGATCCTTCAAATAGCAGCATTTTTCACTCACTCATAGAAATCCTCTGGTTTTGCTACACATGATTTTCTGTCATTCTTTGCATCCCCACTTTTTGCTTATACTGCAGAGCATCATTCTCATTGGTTTTCAATTACAGTAGTTTCACGAATACAAGCCGCACGGAGTATAAGCCGCACTTCCGGTGCCTCAACAATGTTGCTGTCTTTGTCAATAGATAAGCCGCACCCCGAATATTAGCCGCACTTTCGTTCGTAGCGAGAATCCGTGCGCAGCTTTCACAAATTGGCCAATTAGTAACAGGATCGCGGCATAGCGGGGTTTACTGGCTCGGGGAGGGGCCAGGAAGGCTCGGCCCGCTCATGGTTGCCAACGGGGCCGGCCGGGTGGTGCTGCAGCCGCCGCCGGGCTCACTGGTCCCCCTCTCCCGTCAGCACCGCCCCGCTGCTGCATTTGCTCGTCCTGCCGGCGGGCCAGCTGCCGCCGCTGCCAGGCACACCGGCTGTCCCGCTGCTGCGTTTACTCGCCCTGCCGGCGGGCCGGCTGCCGCCGCCGCTGCCAGGCATGCCAGCCGTCCCGCTGCTGCGTTTACTCGCCCTGCCGGCGGGCCAGCCACCGCCGCCGCTGCCAGGCACGCCGGCCGTCCCGCTGCTGCGTTTACTCGCCCTGCCGGCGGGCCAGCCACCGCCGCCGCTGCCAGGCACGCCGGCCGCCCCGCTGCTGCGTTTACTCACCCTGCCGGTGGGCCGGCCGCCGCTGCCAGGCACGCCGGCCGCCCCGCTGCTGCGTTTACTCGCCCTGCCGGCGGGCCAGCCGCCGCTGCCGCTGCCAGGCACGCCGGCCGCCCCGCTGCTGCGTTTACTTGCCCTACCGGCGTGCCAGCCGCTGCCGCCGCTGCCAGGCACGCCGGCCGCCCCGTGCCATGTTTGCTCACCTGGCCGGCAGGGCTGCTGCCGCCGCCAGGCTCACTGGCCGCCCCCTCCCGTCTGCACCGCCGCCGCGTTTGCTCGCCCTGGCCGGCACTGCAGGCCCCCGCACCGCCGGGCTCCCCCACGCTGCTGGCCCCGATTCTGCTGGGCTTCCCCCGCTGCCAGGCAGCCCCACCCGCCGGCCTTCCTGCTTCTGCCATGCTCCCCTGCACTGCTAGCCCCAGTTCTCCCAGGCTCCCCCGCCCTGCTGGCCCGGGCTCTGCCGCCCCCCCTGCCCCGCCCTGCTGGCCCAGGCTCTGCCGCCCGCCCCCCACACTGCTGGCCCCGCCTCTGCCAGGCTTTCCCACCTCAGTCGGGGCCGGCCGGGCTCCAGCTTGGCTTGGGGCTGCCGCGGGCTCTCACTTCCGTGTTGGCAGCTTTTAGAATATTGTTCATGTATTAGCCGCCCTCGAATATTAGCCGCACTTCCGGGTTTCCACCAAACTTTTGGTCAAATTCGTGCGGCTTGTATTTGTGAAATTACTGTAATAGAGAACTGAAAGAAAGAGAAAAGGAAGGAAAAGGAAACGAAAAAGGAAACTACAGAAGGAAAATCTGCTATTGTCTGCAATTTCCAACAGCAGTGACATTTTTAATGTGGTCTTGGGGACACTTGTGTTTAAGCAATTACCTTCTTCTTGAAAATCTTCTGAGGTTGTTTAAATTAGCTTGTTTTAAATGAATTTAAATTTAACCTCACTTACAGAGAGTCTGGTATTAGCCCAAGGACACATTGTTTTTGTATCATTAGTTCTGTCATGTTCTGTCTTTCTGAAGATTACAGGATTGTTTGCTATTTTGACAGAAAGATGACACAACAATCATTTATTTCCATTAAAATCCCCCAAAGGAATAAATACAACTCTGTTATAGTTTTGTTAAAATAAGGTTATCCTAGGAACTAATTGATCATACAGTATGTCTAATTTCATTATATTTGACAATGATGCAAAAGATTATGCTAACTGCTAGTGAGTTGCTGGTGTGTTTAGACTGAAATACTTATCAATATTCTTGGAAAATGCGTTTGTGTAGGCAAGTTTTGCAGGGAGGAGGAAAATCAATCTTAATTGTTGTGAGTTCTGCAAGAAGAATTAACAGTTGCCCTATGCTGAGCACTAGGTTTATGGAAGTCTTTGAATGCTATAAACTTTTTCCAAGTGATGTTTTATAGAACTGCTTTTAAAAATCCCAGAGGGTAAATAGTATTCTCAGAATAAACAGAAAAATACTGATCTTGTCAGATTTAGCTGCTGAAAGCCAAGTTGTTTTAAAACTTGGAGGATCAAGGGTCATGGTTATAAACAACACAGATAAAAGGGAAGGAAGGATTCCAGGAAGGAAGGAAGGAAGGATTCCAGGAAGGAAGGAAGGAAGGATTCCAGGAAGGAAGGAAGGAAGGATTCCAGGAAGGAAGGAAGGAAGGAAGGAAGGAAGGAAGGAAGGAAGGAAGGAAGGAAGGAAGGAAGGATTCCAGGAAAGAAGGAAGGAAGGATTCCAGGAAGGAAGGAAGGAAGGAAGGAAGGAAGGAAGGAAGGAAGGAAGGAAACTAGAAACAAAAAAAGAACTACACAGTGAATATAAGTAATAAATACATTGATCTCAATAAGGAGAATATGAGATACTTATACAAAAGCCAGGCAGGGGTGAAGGGATTGCAAAGATGGAAAGAAGAGAAAACGCACAAATTGTACTTGGGAAAAAATGGTTCTTAGCACTTGTTTTGAAGCCGAAAATGAGTCACTTTTTCTTCATGTATTTTTGGTTTTGAAAGGGGAAAAAGGTCAAAGCTTCTTTGTTTTAAATAAACTGGTCACTACTTCTGAAGTGTAACATGATAAGGTTCAAGAATTCTAATGAAACTGGTGTTTTCCTAATCTTTGCCTGTGTTGCAGCACCTCAGCAGTTGTATGGTCATGTATTGTAAGGGAGCTTTATAAACAAAGGCAAGACAAAGCCTGACTTTGCCCATGACCTTCATACTCTAATGCTCATGTGTCAGCCATATGGGCAGTGTGATGGCTAAATTTGCCACTACTTATATAGTTTCTCAAATTGCAGCTGCACACAAGGCCCTCCACCATTATGCTCAGAAACATGAACTGGAGTTATTACCCTGGACCCTGTATGACACCTCTTTCCAAAATGATTCTGATGGACTAAAGTTTCATAGAAGACAAAGTGCTAAAGTCAGTCCAAGTGACACCAGAAATTAAAAATGCCAGAAAAAGTGACACCAGAAAATAAAAATTGCAAAAAAAGGCAGCATGAATGACACTGCCAAAACCCCCCCAGTCAATCAACCCAACCCAACTCAACCCAACCCAAAAAGAGCAATGCAAGTTTTAACAAGGCTTTTGGCATAAGTGAGTTTGCTGAGATCCAGAGTTTACTAGAACCCACATAACCGTGTCTACTGGGAGTTTGTTGTGTTTATGTGTTTACCAGATTCTACACCTAAGGTACTCTACTTCACCCTATTCTAACTGCATGCCAAGAAACACTTGCAGAGGGAATGAGATAATAGCAAATAAACTATATAGCTGAATTTCAGGGGCTGCAGTACTGCCTTGCAGTGGAAGACCTGACAGTAAAGGAGTGTCTTCAGGCTGTGCAAACAGAAAATGAAATAAAGTGTCCCTATATAAGATTAGAAATCAAAAAAACATTCTACGAGCAGGACAAGAGAGGAAAAACTCCACTGAAAATAGATGAAACAATCTTCTCTTTTCCTGTTGTTCAAATTATACTTATAGAGTCATAGAATGGTTTGAGTTTGAAAGGACCTTCAAGATCATGTAGTTCCAACCCACCAGCCATGGGCAGGGACAACTTCCCAACAAAGAGCAGTTTGCTCAAAGCCCCATTCTGACCTGGCCTTGAGCACTTTTAGAGATGGGACAGCCACAACATACGCGGGCTACCTGTACCAGTGCATCACCACCCTCACAGTAAAGAATTCCTTCCTATTTTCAAATCTAAATTTGCCCTCTTTCAGTTTAAAAACAATATCCTTTGTTCTATCATTACATAGTCTAATAATAGAATAATAATATGCAGAGTGCTTTCATACTTGTCTTCATATCAGGCTTGTGCGGACAGCTATCTCTCACTAGTTAAACTACCATGTACTGTTATTCTGCACAAATGCAAGCTTTTTATCTTTGTCTCAACTCATAGCACCTCTCCATTCTTCCTGAGATCCTTTACTGATATGCTCCTGACAACATCTCTCTTCCAGACTGAGAATTCTTCTCAATTTTGTTTGCTGATTCATGCTGCCACTTCTGCTTAAATGTGAGATATCAAGCTGTATCTGTTATACATTGCTCCTTTTCTATTCCTTGACCACATTCGAAGCTTTACCCATTAGATAATATCTTAAAGCCTATATAGACTGATTTCCATCTGAAAGTTCTTTCCTACATAGCTTCTGTAATTACTTCAGTATTAGACTAAGTGTTCTTCAGGAGACTAATTTCTTATTCTGGTGTTCATAATATATCTGCTGTAAAAGGCCATCTCTTCCTAGACCACTAGAAACAACAATGGAAGAGCCCACTTACACAATTATGGGGGGATATGTATCACTGGCTGCGAAATTGAAAGGCAGTTATAGTAATGAAAATTGTGAACTTTCAAAATGACCAGCTTCATTATTCTTCATGGCATCAATTTCCAAACTGGGGCAATTACTCAGTTTACAAGAAAACTAAATAAAAGTTGACTGATTCATTGGACACTACCTGTTTCAGAGTTAGTGTCATGCTTGCTGTTTGAAGTAGTACTCGAAATTACACATTTTGCAGGAGCACCCCGAGAGCCTGGATTTCCTACTTTGACTTTGCTTCAACATTCCCCTTTCTATTTTTCCCACTCCTTTCTCTCTAGCCTTGAATCAGTCTGCCATTCGTTCAAAATGGACCAATAATCGGAGGTAACAATTCCTTTCCAATTTATTTCACTTTCCCCTTTACCTTTCTACATCTCCATGCCTACCCTACAGTTTTGTGCCTGAGAGGGAACCATCCTGTTTTGACTGTTGTGATACTGACACATCTGAATTTCTGAGGATACACTGGCCACACAAATGTCACAAAGTGAAGTCATTTAACAGAGCAGAATTTGGGTTCTTAAGATGAATCCTGTAAACAAAGCTTGGTAGAAGCCAAGAGGACTAAACAAAATAACCAAAACAGAAAAAACCTGAGCATTTCAACCACCTTCTTGAATGGCATAGGCAAATATACCTCCAGTTCATTGTTTGGTTTAACTTTCTAACACACCAAAGAAATTCTTGATCAGAAACCACCCATCAGGAAATATTGTGCTCAGTAAAACAGATTGAAATATTGCTTGCTTATCTTGAACACTTTATGATTGTCTTAAATAAATAAAAAATAAAATAAAATTATGTTCACAAAGCATCACTAAGTCATGTTATCCTGCTTATCCTTCTTATGTTGGAAAGAAAAATGAACAAAATGAGAAAATATTCAGACTTATAACAAGCTTTTCCAGAAGTTGAATTATCTTCAGTTCTTCTCTTTTTTTTTTTTGTATCTCTGCAGAGGGAGAGAGATTAATTGTAAAATAATAGTTTGCTTTCCCCCTCAATCAGAAAAACAATGCAATTATAACAGGTTTCAATAGAACTTCAGATATGTCATTGATCCATGTAAATTTCTAA
This sequence comes from Catharus ustulatus, assembly GCF_009819885.2. Taxonomy (NCBI): domain Eukaryota; kingdom Metazoa; phylum Chordata; class Aves; order Passeriformes; family Turdidae; genus Catharus; species Catharus ustulatus. Next base: position 356,917 of record NW_024879542.1, read on the forward strand.
GCCTTCAGAAAGTTTCTTTCTTATTGAGAAGTCCTCAGATTAAGACCTAAATTGACAAAGGATGTTCTGTGAATTAGTGTTGGACTGGAAATTGGAGACTCACTCACTCGTAGAACTGCTATGGACTTATTTTGTGATTTTGTTTGTGTTCCAGCAATACACTTAAATTAGTGTTTAATTTAAAACCCTGGAGTGATCCCATGAAAGTTAAGCACAGAGTTAAGTCTTTATTAAATAGCAGAGGTAGTCTGTCTGAACTCATTTCTCTAGCTATAAGAAGTGTTAGTACTTATATTCTCCCACAGTTTATTTTTACAGAAAGCCTTCTGGTGCAAAAAAATGTGTCTTCTGATCTGTGCAACACCAAGACCAACTGATGTCAGCTGGAGCCTGTAAAAATCATTCTGCTGCAAAGCAGTGATAGTCAATGAATTATCTTCTCATCCTTTGAAAGCGAGTTACTGCTATGAAAATACTATTTTCATGGAGGCTTAATGGAGAGGGGACAAGGGACATTTTCCAGCTTCACATCACTCACATCCTTCTGGTTTAAGGGTCCATCTCTGTCTGGCTGTAGTCCCACCTACTCTTGCTGCTGACTGGGAGAAGAGTCAAGCTATTCCTTCAGCAGCCAGCAGTAATTACTGCGATATAAGTTAGTAGGCAATGTACCTGCTCTAAAGCCTGCAGTTTGGAAATGAAATTGAATGAATCTGCAATATTTTGTCTTACTTGTTGATATTTTACTATTTCTTTTGATAAATCTCTTTTCTCTTTTATGCTGTGCTGTAGGGAAGCTCCCAAAGCCTCATTTGTTTGATGAGGTCTACGCATTCTTCCCACAATGGATTGTGAAGTTTCTCTACACTTTCAGATTTAGAAATTTTGTTCACAGAGTGAGAAAAAGTGCTCAGAAGTAAGAAGGATGATTAATTTCTGCAGCAATACGGAGAGTATTTAAGCAGTACAAATCACCAATATTTTACTTTCATTTAAAACGTAATTGAATCCTCACGGATCCTTTGAATACATTCTGGCTACATATATGACATGGCAACATATTACATTGCATGAGGGACAATCTATCTTTTTCTCAGAATTCTTTACTTGTTCAAAAGCCCAGAGGGAAATCCATTTTGTTTTTCTGTGTCAGACAGCCTACCTCAAATTTCTGAGACAGGCCTGATGTCTCTAAGACCTACAACCTGTCTCTTACTCTGCTCATTCATCAAAGACCCCATGATCCAGCTTCTGCATTTGGATGATAAGCAGGAGATTGCCAATTGTCTTGGAAATGTAAAATAAACACTTTTTCTACATATGTTAATGCCATTGTTTATTGACTGCTTACTCGGGTTGGATGTAATTGGGGCCACTTGGGAAACATAAACAGCTCAGTGCCTGTCAATATCTGACCTTTAAAATATTCAGTACAATCAGTGTTACATGATGTTTAACAAGCTGGCCTTTTCATGTGGATGCAGCTGTTGTTGCCATTCAAGAAGGAATGAAAATCCTCTTCTTCCTTACAAACTTTATTTAATGGTATTTAATTTCATCTGCAGTACTGAAGTAACTCAGAACAAAATAAATCTCACCACTAAAAATTTAGTTTGGATTCACAATCTTTGGAAAAACTGAAAACCAGTTTCATGTGAAAAGCAGGGGAAAAAAAACCCAACTCTGAAGCAGCAAAGTGAAAAAGGCCCAGGATGACAAACAGTATAACTAAGAGTATCTTCATGTGTTACGACATATGGCAAATGTAAATTAAGCCACCTTCAGGATGTCACAAGCAAAATTTTTAACAGTGGCTCTGATGACTGAGAGGCTCTTGAAGAATCTCTCATCAGCAGACCATAAAGACTAAAGCACAAGCTATCACTAACATGCAGATGTTATCAGGATGTGACTTCAGCACAGATATGGATCCCGATGGGGAGGCAAAACTGCAGATGTTTAATGGATTATCATGGAAACTAATTGCAAACTATTCTGTTCTAATTATTTAAATTTTTCACAAAAGAGATATTCTATGTCTTCAGCTTCTATTGCCAGTGGGTAAGTTAACAGTTCCTGTAAATAAAAGCAAACAACTTTTTCACTGGGATAATTAAAGCTGTTAATATTTCTGAGCAGACTGATAGATAAATGTTTCCATTTCAAATTACTTTTTGAAACAAGTAAACAAATAAACAAAAAGTCCAGACATACTGTCTTCAAAGAATAAAATAAATTACATTATTCTATTTTGACTGAAGATAAAAAAAAAATCAGTACCTGTTCACACAATGGTGAGTTTTTTTACCATAAAAAAAAAAGAAATTGAGAAAAACAACGTAGAAAGACAAAGTGACAAAATGAGTTTAGAAGATAAAATTAAGACCAGTAATTTTAAGTTAACATTTCTTGCAAAGTACAAAAGACAGTAAAAAAACAATTGCATGAACTTTAGTCCTTGACACCATTTTTATCTACTGAGCACAATTTCTATGGGAGGCTCTTTCCACGGTTATTAACAGCCTCAGAAGGTTCTGGGAATGTGGGAGTAAGGAAAATCATTGTGGACGAATTGTGAGCTCCAGGCAATATTATGAGACCTCAGGTTCTCTACAGCAAATAAAAATATCCACATTCTTTTGGTGACTTTTCACTTCCAGAGGTTGTACTTGCCACGTTTTAAAAACATGAAAGTCAAATGCTTTCATAATATTCCTTGAAGTTAGGGCCATTTTTTTAATAAACTGAAAAAAAATTAGTTTTTTTATAAAGTAAAAGAAGCACTCAAAACAAACCTAAATTAAATTTAAATTAACTAAGTTAAAATTGAAATATAATTAAACAGTAAGTTAAAATACCTTTGGTGTTACTTCCTCACCAAGTAGCTTTCAATATTCAATCAATTTGTTTTTTTTCTGTTGAGAGTGTAAAGAGTTGTGGTTGAAATAGGTCAGTTTACTAGTGCCCTCTTCTGCTTTACACTGGTCTCTGCTGCCCTCTCCTAACCTCTGCTCTCCCTCCAGCAGTTTCTGTTCTTCCACTCACTGATCCAGCAGGACCTTGGCCCCCTCAGGTCCCTCATGTCAAACAAGCAGGCATCTACATTGCATGGCCTGAAGGTGACTGCACAGGGAGAGAGCGGGAGAGAAGGGGTGGGAGTGCGGGGAGCAGAGCAAGAGAGAGAGTTCTTGCAAAGGCAGGATGGCATCCCTGAGCAAAAATACATCAATCACACCAGTCCAGCTATCTCAATTAACCCTTAGTTAAGCTGGGACCTCCTGGAGAAACTGAAAAGAATTTGAGGGAATAAGAGATGCTATCTGCCACAAGGATTACCCTTCTACATGTGGATCAAAGACAATTCCACATTTTACCCTAATGATTAGCTGTAATTAAATAAAATAAGTCTGTTTAAACTTCATTAGCAGCAAGACATTTGCTACAGCAGAGTGGGCACAAATCATCCATTCTTAATTAAAAGATAATCCACAGGATGGCCATAATCTTGTTCTAAAAGTACACTTTCCCCCTGAAAGATTTCTTCATCAAATAAGGATAAATAACAGTTTCTCCCTGTTTAAGCTATGAAGGAATGGATGCTCCTTCCCATTTGCTTGAATGAGTGCTGAATATGCCTGATAACATCACTTTGGCATGCTGTTATCTAAAATGGTAGAATACCTCACTTCAGCAAAGTCTGACATAAATCTTTGAAAACAAAGAAATTGCATATGTATGAGCTGAAATAGATATGACAGTGTTGGCACATTAATTTTCCTGTCACTGGGGGGTTTCAAACTTTTAAGGAGATGATATCAGTGAATTCAGGCTGTAGCTGGTGGAAGAGGACAATGTACTGCAGGACAGTTATTAATTACATACACTAAAACATATTAAAAAAACCATACAATACAGCCCAAAATATATCATGGTACGGATCAGTGCTCCAGACCCCTCAGAGTCCTACTGCAGCTTCATTGTGAGAGGATCAGTCCTAATCAGCAGGAAAAGAACATTTCCCTTTCTACTTCTACAATAGTGGTGGTGGTGCATGGGCAGCATATGTTTTCAATTATCACATAACAACGCTCATTAACAGTAACTGCAGTGCCCAACTGAACAGTTCTCTGCCCAGTTGCATATGGTCTGAAATTGATCATTATATATGAGATGAATATTATATGAGGATATTCAATTGGGATCTTTTATTGTTTGAAGCTAGAGTATGTAGAAGCAGCAATATATCAGTGTCTTCTGAGCAACAGCAAAACTGAAAATTTCCTATTTTATTGTGTGGAGGAGAGAAAAAAAAGGTGCAACATCTTTTTTATTCATGGTGTTTTGGGTTAGTATATACGCTGCTTACTCAGCTCTGCCCCTTGTGATAGGAATACCTGCAGGATTTAGAGATCACAGACATGAAGATTACATTGTAAGATCTGTGGGGCAGACTGTTATCTCAATGAGGAACCTTGATGTCTTTTGATCCTTAAAAGTAAGTGAAGAAGATAAAAGCTGCTTAATCAGCAGAAGAAAATCCATGCTAGAATCAAATCCAGGATCAAAACTCATTACTGAATCTGCATATAATTCTACGAGTAGCTTTTAAAATTTTTCATTTAAATTTTTTATCGAAAGACTTGCTGGCAGTGACTATATAGCATGTAGTAGTCCAGTGACATGCTGACTTCAGGGTTAGGATAGAGGGGCTGCTTAAAAGCTTTTACGGCTTTTACTTTTTAACACTCTAGCTGTTTCTATTTCTTTCCTTTCTTTTCTCCTTTCTTTTTCTTCCCCCGACTCTGCCCTGTTTTGCATCAATGATAGGCTGTTTTGCACCCTGACACCTGATATTCAATAACATCTCAGCAGTTGTGAACAAAGGCCTAAGAAAATTCCTCTTTCACAAACAGGCATGAAACTCCATATGGCTCCATATAAAAGCATCTCAAACACACTTGATGACAAGTCAGCTCTTTTAGGCTACTACAAGAGAGCACCAGTCATCGCCAAGTATTTTTAAAGGTTACTAATAAAATCCTGGAGAGGTGCTTAGGTCAGTGCTTTCAAACAACAAGAAATATGTCTGTGCTTTCATTTTGATTTAACTCTTTTATTACTATTTATTACTATTACTATAATTACTATTATTGCTATTTGTCCTTTCCTACATGTGTCAGCACTGCATCTGAATCTCAAAAACATCATGGATACACCATGCAAAAAAGAGAGAATTTTGTACCCTGCTATGATAAGTAACATCCCTTTGAAAGGAAAAGGAAAAATTACACATTGATAGATTATCTGGCAACTGCAAAGTATTACACTTGCCGTGGTCTTACACTGCTGCAGTGGAAGTTGACAGCAGCCTCAGTATTCTCAAATCCCACCCATACCTCCAGTTAGTTCCAAATTCCTTTGCACCCCTAGAATCTGATTTCGAAATCAGATTAATTTAATATTTGAAATTGTGGACTGGCTTCTGTGTTTCAGTTTTTGCATCTTTCTTTTACCTGAAGCAGCATTTCATGGGCCCAAGCAACAAGGCACTTAAGAAAGAAATAATGTTAAGTACATTTATAAACCCATCAAAGTCAGCAGGACTACATTTGTGCTTAGCATCGTGTATGCCTTGCATGCATGCCTTGTCAAACCAGGGCTTTAGATATGAATTTATGCAAGGAGAGGGGACACATTGTAACTTTGAGTATTAAAGTGTCTTGGGAGTAAGGAATTTTTCCTGATTACTTTAGTGCTCCTCTCCAGAGAATTACAGTAACAGCAAATTCTGGTAAAATTTTAGGAGTTATTCATAAACCCGAAGGATTTTAAAACAGAACAGCTGCAGTTTACTACTGTTTACCACCATAAAAAGACAGATCAGAAGAAAAACTTTCAAAGTCACAGTTTTCTTTTTTGACCAAAAATCAAGCCATTGTTTATCAAAGAATTACAGTAATTTCACGATTATAAGCTGCACCATTTTGACTAAAATTTTGGTCAAAACCCAGAAGTGCAGCTTACACTCAGGAGCAGCCAATATATGAACAAAATTCGGGAAATTTGCCAACCCGAAAGTGCGAACCGTGGGCCGAGCCAAGCTCGTGAATTGAGCACCTGCCAGTAAAACCCACAATTGCACGATTGTTACAAATTGGTTACTCTGTTGTGTGGCAGGGGGAGCGGGCTCCCACTGGCACCATGGGGCAGTGCCAGGCCGGGACGAGCCCGGCAGTGGCAGTGCAGGTGGCAAGCCGGGTGGTGGCGGTGCAGGTGGCACGCCCGGCAGCCGGCCCTGCTGAGTGGCGGCGGCGGGGGGCAGCGCCAACTGCCCCTGCCTAATGGCAGCAGCAGCGGCAGCACCACCGGCCCCAAGCTGACCCAGTAAACCCCACAATCCTGTGATTCCGTTACTAATTCATTACTTTGTTGCGCACGGATCCTCACTGCAAACAAAAGTGCGACTTATAATCCAGTGTGGTTTATATATGGACGAAGAACGACATGTTGCCGACACCCAGAAGTGCGGCTTATAATCATGAAATGACTGTAATTCTACACTAATTAGACAAAACATCCTTGGAATGGACCAATTGATATTTGGCGAGCAAAGAGAATAAAGTCACTGGACCCTTTAAAACGTAGTCTTTTATGTCAGCTCATTGCAAAACAGTAATGAACTATTGTCACATCTTCATTTTTCTAGTGCATTTTTACGATAATTTACATGAGTCTAAAATACCTGAAATTTTAGGGGCTACTGTAGAATATCTTTGTAAGAAAAAAAAAAGACATTTCAACAGTTACTTTCACAATTTCATTGAATGGATTTTATAGTATTATTAAGAACCAAGAGAAATGGAGATTCTGTTTAAAGAAAGAGCAATATGTTAGCAAATATTTACATGATGCAAAAGTTACCTGGTCAATATCTAATGAGATGAAGAGAAAACTAATGCATAGATACGGCTTTTAGTACAGTATGAAGATTCTATAAATCCTCTGATGAAAGCATAATAAGTTTTTTCTTGTGAACTACAGATAAGGTTACATCTACTTTTGTCATAGATACTATGTCTGAAGGTTTGCAGTTATAAAAATGACATTCATGTTTAAATAGAAGTATGAGTAGCACAGACCTTAGGTTCATGTATCTGCTTTGGATTTCATTCTAATAAGTAAATAATACTTTTTCCACTTTTGATTTGTGACACAGGGTTTATTTTTTTTTAAGAAATAGACATTATGAGAGGTTAAAAATTACAGAAACTCCAATGGCTGGAATTCCCCTCCATTGGTGTTCATGTATTTTTGTGTCTGCAAAAAGTACTGCTGCTTCTATTTCTAAGTACATTTTAAGACATAGTACTTAAAATAACTTAAAATTAATTTGAAATTGCTGTAGTAGTAGGTGCTGGTTTCTGTTTTAATTTTCATAAGCCTGTGTTGTTTATTTTACTGTTTATGTTGTTTATTTTAATTTATCCATAAGGTCGAGATCTTACTGGGTAAATAAATCTGCTAGGCCTCTGCAAAATATCATTGAAATAAATTGCATCTGTGAAGAAACTTATCTGTGCGAATTACACTGTGAAACCAGGCAAGACATAAACAATTTTCTCAATCTGATATTATTAAACAAATGAAAACATATAAATATGAATATATATTTATAAATTTTTCCGATTATGTTTTTATATTGTTAATAGATGATTAATCCTATATGCTTGAAAAAGCATATATGTAGGTAAGAGACACACAAAAAGAAATGACAGTGTATGGACATTCACTTAAGGGCTGGACTCAGGGACCCTTGTTGGTGCCTTCCAACTCAGAATATTTTATGATTCTGTGATTTGGTAAGCAATTAAAGGTAATAATGATAACATTTAAAAGAGACATTGAATGTGTTCACCTGAATAGAATTTGTCTGCACTTTGAGACAGTGGGCTTATAATGGTGCGGCTTATAATTGTGAAATTACTGTATATATATATATATAGATATAGATATATAGATATAGATAGATATAGATAGATAGATAGATAGATAGATAGATAGATAGATAGATAGATAGATAGATAGACATAGATATAGATAGATAGACAGATAGATATAGATAGACAGATATAGATATAGATATAGATATAGATATATAGATATATACAATTTATCTTACAACAATTTAGTTGCAGAGGAAAGGAGCTAGGTAGCTGTTTTGATTATTATTATAGAGAAGCAGCATTATAAAACATAACACTTGAGAAAATATATAAGGGAAAAGTAAGAAAGAAAAAGAGACTCAGAGTAGAAAGATATCACTACCTATGGACCCAGTGACGAGACTTGATTGTTGCAGTTTTGGTGTCTGTGGGTGAATATCACGGTCACGGTAGTGGTCACAGTCTCAATCCATTGAGAATGGGAAAAGCCTGTGAAATACAAAGTTCAGCGGGTTCGTATATGCTTAGGCTATCTGGGAATGTTCAGGTATTTCCCCTGGGTGGGGAGTTTTACACTCTCTGATATAACTCTGTGGTTCCTCTGGCTCATGGAAGGCCTCAGAAATGTCTGGGAGTGCTTTCAAGGTCTTTGATGGTTTATGGTCCCTTCTAAGACATGACAGCTGCCTCTCATGTCTGTGTAGTGAGCCAATTATACTTCATCAGAAGGGATGAATACCTTCAGACCTATATGGGAATGTCCTGGTAGTTCTCTGGTGAGGATTTTCACACCTGAGCCAGTTATGCCCCATCAGAGGAATAAATAAGGTCAGTGTTCTGATACCCTCTCCGTGAGGGGGAAGGTTAGGGTTGGGTTTGCAACTGAGTCAGTTTTGTAAGGGAGGACATTGGCATGATGAAAACAATTATCCCACTTGTGCAGGGTCTGCTTCTTTATTGGCCTCTTCCCTTATCTGTCTCAATATCCAGCTTGAAGCCTCTGGTGGTGTTCGCTCAATTGTGTGACTTTGTACTCATCAGCAAAGTACTCTGTTGCTTTGTAAATGGCTGATTATTTGAGTCAATAGCCATTACTATTCCAGTCTTTCACAAGGAGCCATCACCAAGAAACAAGGACATTGAGACCAAAGAGGGGGAAAGAGCATGGAGAAGACTATTTCTCCTTCTTGTCAACCTGTACAGGCCATATAAAAGGTAAAAAACCACAGGAGCTGAACATGCAGCCTGTGGAAAGTAACATGAAAAAGGAAGAAGGAAGGGAACTTGTTTGAACTCTAGAGGTCATGAAAGGCAGTAGAACCTAACAGACCATAGAGACATAGCAGTAAAAGTCATATCCTTAGGGCTTGTTATGCTGGAGAAATATTGACCCTTGAAAGTTAGAAAAAAGCTATTTAATAATTGAAAAATAAAACTGGAACAAGAAGGAAACGGGAGACAAAAGTGCACCTTGAAGTACAGAAAAGACACATGTGGGATGCAAGGTGCAGTCATAATGACTTCTTAGGATGCTTTTCTTAATGGAGAATTGATGTTTGTTTGTTGTTTGGGCTTTTAATCTTTTTAAACTAGGCATATGAAGGACGGGGCATTGAACTTAAGCTAGAAATAGAAACTATTTCTGGTTGTTCATATATATTTTATCTATCTAATCCAGCTATATCTAGATATAATATAGACATAAATAGATACCTATACCAATATATACATATATGTACACATATTCACATTAAAAATACGTGGGGATATATTTGGACGTGGCCTCTCTTTTGATATATTAGTTACAGAATATTTTTACACAGTATACTGTTAAATGTTTAGAATCATCACTTACACCCCTCAAGCACTCAATCCTCCCTAAATCATCAGATTCTGGAGATATTATAGAATGCATGAGACTCAGAAAGAGTTTTTGAGGAGGATGGTTCTGCAGTAAGATGGGGGAGGATACTTTTTGGGAGGGTGTGGTTGTGGCAGAAAGGCATTGACTGGAAGAGTGGAGGATGAAACACTTAGAGGTGATACTACATAGGTAAAAAGGGGTAGAGGCATGCCAGTTTTGAAAAGAGGATTGGATATGAATGTCATGGAAAAGCATTTGAAAGTGAAGGAAACTGAGAAGCACAGACTGAACTAGGGATGGGAATCTATGTTCTGCTATGTATGTCTGTCTTTCAAACATCTCAATTACTTATGAGGAAAAGATGAATTCTCCATTTCTGTAACTAACCTTTTCTCCTTTCTCATTAAATGGTAAATCTCACTGTTCAAAGAGCAGGGTCCACAACTAAACAGTCTTTAGGAAAATAGAGTACAAATGTATTAACTAGCACATATTCCTGATAGTACAGTAAATTCACAAATACAAGCCGCACTGAGTATAAGCCGCATCACCGGGTGTTGGCAAACATTTTGTTTTTTGTCCATAAATAAGCCGCACCCGAGTATAAGCCGCACCCGAGTATAAGCCGCTCTGTGTTCGCAGCGAGGACCCGCGTGCAACAAAGTTGCCAATTAGTAACAGAACCGTGGCAGGGCGGGGTTTACTGGCTCGGCTCGGGCCATGAGGGCTTGGGGCTGCCGACTGGGCTCGGTCACCCCGGCCCGGCGCTGCCCCGCAGTGGCAGGAGGGGCACAGAGCCCACCGGCACCTGCGGCGGCCATGGGAGCCGGGTATGTAGCCTACCTACTCCTGCGGCGGCGGCACGTGGGGACGGGAGCACCCCGAGCCGCGGGGCCAAGCGGAGAGAGCTGCCCCGCCTTCCCCCGAGTCGCGGGGCCAAGCAGGAGAGAGCTGCCCGCCTTCCCCCGAGCCGCGGGGACAAGCAGGAGAGAGCTGCCCCCCTTCCCCCGAGCCACAGGGCCAGCAGGAGAGAGCTGCTCGCCTTCCCCCGAGCCATGGGGCCAGCAGGAGAGAGCTGCGCCTGCTTTCCCCGAGCCGCGGGGCCAGCAGGAGGGAGCTGCCCCGCCTTCCCCACCCCCTGTACTGCCTGCACAGAGCAGCTCCACCTGCCGCGCAACAGATTATCAATTTGTAACACCCGCGTAAATGCAGGGTTTTACTGGCAGGAGCTCGACTTTGCAGTTTGCACTGACTTGGTTTGCACTCCCGAGGTTGAAAATGTCAGAAAATTATTCACGTATTGGCCGCACCTGAATATTAGCCACATTCCCAGTATGGGAGCAAAATTTTGGTCAAAACAGTGCGGCTTGTATTCGTGAAATTACTGTATATTGAATTTTCTCTCTTCTCTGGTTCTCAGAGTTGCAAAGTATAGACAAATTCCAGTCAACAATATAGGTTGCAAAAGTCTTTCCTTTCCTCCTTCCCCCTCCCCTAAATGCTGAGCTTTTAGTCTAATTACTTATTTGTAGTCTCAGCAAGCCAGAGAGGAAATTTTATCCATTTTGGCTTGTTTCTGAATACTAACTAGCCAGGTCAGTCAAGGCTCTCTAAAGAGTGAAAGTGCACGAGAGACACACTGCATTTGACACAGTCAGGAGGCAAAAGAAAGAGCAAAACAAGAGTCTATTCAGGGCTGAATCCTCTGATATACTTACCCACCCCCCACCGACTTTAAAAACAAAGAGAATGGGGAAAACTCATGAATCCATGGCTGAATGCCTGAGGTTTTCAGAATAAAGGACAATGAGTGACAGCTGACTATCAGCACAATTCTCAGAGTCTGAGTTATCACTTTTTGCATTGTTCAAATAGGAAAATAGCATGTGTGCTTAACAAGAAAGTATTGGAGAAGTGCTTTATGAGGGGTTGTACTCACACTAGCTGCAAACAACTGAGGTAGCTGTCGTTCTACACGGGTTTTTTCCATGCTCTGTGAAATCTTCCCTACTGAACTCATTAAAAACTTTTCTAAGCATGTGGGCACTAAATGATGCCTCAGGACAACAGGAGTAAGGAAATCCTGACCAACACACCCAAAACTGAGGAATTTACATATCCAAAGCAGTTATGCACCTGTTGGTTATTTAAATAAAAATCCACAGTGATGAAGGCCAATCTTCAAACATTTCCTGCATGTTCTACTTGTTTAGGATCTCCTTGCAAGCTTATTTTTTGCTCTGCAGATTTAACTACACTTTCATCTTCACTGACTGCCTTAATCCTCCAGTCTTTGCTGTTCCCATGAATTATCAGATTGTTTTTAAGTCACATCCACCTACATTTGTTAGTGCTAAAACATTACTTTAGGCATTTATATCGCCATAAATCCATACAAATGATGCACAGATTTTCCTGAGAAAGGTTGAAAAAGCTAAAGCAGAGAAGATTTTAAGGTTATTTAAATAATGCATTTTAAGTTGGAAGATATTTAACTGCATGGTTTTTGTATTAAAAAGGACAACCTGAGCAGAGCAACAGCTCATGACAGAGAGACCCTGGAATGACAGGGTTTTTTAGTAATTAAAATAGATCTGGCCTGTGTTCAAAGCATTAACTCACTTAAACCTGTTCACCATCTGTACTAGAAAGACGTTGATTTTATTTTCAGCTCCCGAGTCTGTCAAGGTCCATAACAGCTGTAAATAGGACCAAGTGTCCAGGTCTTGCCACCTAGGCATGAGGGGTACTCTGGAGTGTGATCTTCCCTGAGAGGGAGGATGTGGTCCAGAAGCAGTCAGTGAGAGGGACAGAGATGTTGGTCTGTATCACTCTTCCTGCTAGTCAAATACCTTTATGAGAGCTCAAACTGGTGTCACCACTCCAGCAGTGTTACTGTACATTATGAATCTTTAGAGAGAAAAAAAGTGTTGGAGTGTAAGTGAAGTGCAACAAGAAAAATAAGGGGTAGTTAATTCACAGACTTTGTGACTGTTTTATTTTTTCCCCCCAGCTAAGTTAAAGAGATACTGTAGCTGGCAGATATGATACTTAGAAGTTCCAGACTTTGCATAAAACTAGTAAAATAACACCTACAAACAGAGGAGGTTTGTAGATAGGTTTAGGAAAACTTATCTGTTTCCAAAACGTAAGATCTGGAATAAAGGCTGAATTTTCAGGAAAGGGAGCAGGAGTTATGTAAAACTCAGGATGCTCAGGATATGAACTTTGAACTGAATGTGACCTGAACTTTGCAACTTTGCTTCAGTGTCTATGCTGATATCACCATTTGCTGATCTCTGTATTCATAAATATTAAGAGTAGAAATGCTGCTTTACTAGAAAGAATCCCATATTTTAAAATAACCTCCCTTGCAACTACAAAAATTAAGCTTATTTTTAAAGATAGTGCCTGATCTTTCTTGATTTGCAAATATTTTGATGCCTTTTCTGTGTGGAGAAGTGACTTCTCCATGGGCAGCCTCATAATATTAGCCAAATTTCTCACAAACATTCTGTCTGTTGATGTGGACCATTGGTCATAACTATAAGATGTATTCTTCAGGTGTCAATAAGATGTTTATGGAAAATGGAGCAAAAAATGGACCAAGATTTCTAAAGCAAAACCAAGCAACTTAGTTTTGGGCTTTAGGAAGTTTCAATTCTCATTAAAACACAAACTGTTTTTTCCTGGCCCTTTAATAATGACATGGCACTTTACAAAAGTTTTCAGTTGCTTTCTCCCTTTTTAATATATTTTGCAATAATGGTATGCCTTCCGAAAGTAGAAATCATTGTGTGTTGCAAGAGAAAGATATAAGAAATACACAAAGAAATAGAAAAGTGAAGTGGATAAATAACCACATGGAAAGAAATAAAATTAATCATCCCTCCAGAATCCACGATTTGAAATCAACTTACAATTTCATTATTAGGTTTTGCATATCAATTTGTCATCCATTGGAGCAGACTAAAAGCATCAAGCTTGTGGGAACCCAGGATATTCCCCTGGCTTCCCTGGAACCTGGGCAGGGGGCTCAGATGCCTTGGCAAGATGCCCAAAACCCCTGTGAGTTTAAGTCCCTGGGAGAAATTACCATCCTTATACAAAGAATTACAAAGTCACAAAAAATAAGTAGAGTATAAATTAGAGTATTAAAAGGTAGAAGAGTGAAGTTTTAAAATTGTTTATATTAGGGGTCTGATCACAAGATGGAGGAATTAGGGCGTGGTATGTCTTCTTCATGTCATCCATCTTTTGGGTTAGGATGTCAATTCTGGATTGGTTTAAGGGAAAACTGGACAATGCAATGTAGTTGTCATGTATTGGAGAGTAATTGTAAACAGTGTATGTGTAATTTACAGTATAAAAGATAAGTCCTGCCCAGGAGGGGAGAGAAAGCCTTGAATGATTTGCAGGATGAACCGCTGTAAGTCAGAGAGAAAATTCCTTAGATAAGAAAGAATAAACAAACTTGGAAACCTCAGAAAATGGCTTCTGACTCTTCCTTCAGTGCCCGGGCTGAAAAATAAGAACTCTCAAACCACCACTACTGTGCGGTGAGTGATCTCAGACCATAAAAGAGATCACCGCCATTCACACAAGCTTATTTTCTGTGTTTGCTAAACAGCTATTAGGTGGTAGCAATGGACAACTTCAGGCTAGATGTGAAAGACCTGTACTTTATCAATTATTTGGATGATCCACACCTGCAGTTTTCTCCCTGTCCAGTCCATTTTAAGAAATATATTTTTCAGTGTCATATTTCAGGAAAGATCATTGTAAAAGCCAACTATTTTGTTTTCACGAGAAAAAAGTCCAGTTATATTTTGCAAGTCTCTGATGTGGTGGTGGCATGCTAGTACTGTCCTTTCTCACCACAACTAGAAATGACAGTCTTGAATTCTCTTTAGATAACAGATAGTATTTCTCAGGAAGTGGCCAAATAATTCATTATATATTGAAAGGTCTCTTTTAACCAATATTTAGCATTCACTGTCAGAGGTTAAGTAAAGATGTATAGGGTTTTTTGAACTCACTAAGAAAGGTCCATGAGTCTTACTTGATGCTTCTATGTAAACAATCATAACAATATACTGCTTTGTAGTGTGTTCAGTCCTGGAAGAATTATGACATTTCAACCTGCCCTTCTTCTACAATTACACATATATATGCAATATATGCATGCTTATTTTTGTGGTGTGATGTTTTGTGGTATGTATAAAAGAATATTTGGGAAAGGAAAAGTTATTACCCTGAAAGTGGAAAATAAACTGCAGAAGATAAAAACTAAATTCAAAACAGTGGAAATAAAAAAGTTGAATCATTATTTACCTCTACATTCTTTTCCTTCCAATTTAAAATCAATGTGCACACAGAAAAATCTATGCCAGCTGGGGTGCTTAGTAAGTCATATGAACTGTTGCTCTGGTTCCCTGCTGGTTTACAATCCTAGCTTTTCAATGCAGAGCTGCTATTCAGACTTCAGTAGTTGTCTTGTGTTGTCTTTGGATGCTTAATACTTATAACAAGGCACTTTCACAATGGGCAGCCCAGTTTTAAACATTCTGTCCATTTATCTGAGCCCTCTGTAAATGTCTGAAGGAGACCAGCTGAGTATTAAAACTGAGTCACCTAGATAACATTTCTTAATTTTCTTCTGCTTGTCATCATCTTCAGATTTTGTAAACAGCATTGCTTCAAAAAAACCTTGAAAGGGTACCTGTTTAGCAAAGTCTGTGTTACCAAAATATTGAAAAGATTTATTTTATCCGCTGTTCAAAGTGGAATACATAGTGTCCCTTAAAATATTTTCTCTATTTTATTTACTGTGAAAATGTAAAAGTATTCATTATCAATCAGCAAAAACTTTTTAATTCCTGAAAAAATGTATGGCCCATTTAAAAAGTGTTCTCTAGATTGTTTGAATTTAAAAATCTTTTTTTATATACTGGGACTCTGAATCACATAAATTCCCAAATGCTCCTGTTTCTGGAACCTCCCACTCAAGGAATCAGTTTTCTTCACTCATAATATTTTCCCAAAGAAATATCAGATGAAAAATGTCTGTTTTCATCCTTCAGAAGGATATGAATCAGAAGAAATTATTCTGAGTACCTTCAGCAATTCTGCTATTGAAAAATGGATATTCTCCAAAATATGCTTATTTTACAAGCTAAAGTATGTGTTTGTTTGAAAGATTTACTTTATCATTGCTCACTCATTGAATAACTCATTATTTGTATGAGTACACACAATGATACAGACTAAGCATTGAAAGAATGAGTATGCTTTGGATAATCTAATGCTTGACTATGAATGATGCATATGAATAGTAAGAAATACTTATTTAGAACCAGTGACAGCACTAATGCAAAACATAAAAGAACAGTATAAAATCTAAGAAAGTTTACACTTGATGAAGTCTCTGCTGGGAAACCAGGGCCTTGTTTCATGTACACAAATGCTATGGGGAAAAATAACTAGTTATCCTGTAGTATAAATGAATATATCTTTTTTTTCTCTCTGATTTCTGACTAGTTTTGAAGCAACACAAGATCATCTTCCTTCTAAGGTTTTTATTCTTTGAATTTCTGTCTTTACTGAGAAAGTAGCAACACAGCATAAAAAACACTAAGAACAATAAACTGCAACATAAAGTCGACGTTGCTTAAAAAGTTAAGATTAGTTTCTGGAAATGTTAGAGAAAATTGCAAGTAGATTTTCTCTACTTGCTCACACAATTCTTTAATTGGATGAATACAAATTAGGTAGCAAAGGAGCTCAATTTGCCCATGCTATCTGGCTCCCAGTTTTACTGGACTCTGTATAATTCTACTCTGGATGGGAAATGGGAGTATGGCACCCCAAATGCCCTATGTCTACACTCCGTAAAAAAACTAGAATATTGTCTAATACTGAGCTTTCCTCTAGCTGTCAGGCTCAAACATTATTTTTAATTGTACTGGGGTACAGGAATTGTTAGATGTCCAGTTTTACATCTTCCTCAGCACTATTGCTTCCTTTACAAAATGCTCTAGACATGATTGAGTGGGGAATATTGTTAGAAATATGGAATTTATTGTAATGTATAGTAAAAATGGAGATGAATGGTGCAGATGCAGAAGGTCAATATATGGAAAATTGACCTCAAGTATTCATAGATATGTGAAGAGAACAAGTAATACGTAATCAGCCAATTTTCCCTGAACTTCTATAATTCCATTAGGACATGGAGCTCTTTTCTCATTCATAAAAGGAGTAGAGGTAGCAGTACCACTGTCATCCTTTCCTCTAGTTATTGGACTGTGAGAGGTCATTGTATATATAGCCAGAATTCCGACCAAGATCCTTGAGGCTCTGTACAGTGGCTAAATGACACACTCTCAGTTTAGACAACAAAAATAGACTTCATTGCCCACTTAGATCTAGCTATGAAGTTGTGAACACAACACGGGATAATGTTTTATATGCATAAAAATAAAAATATTGGAACAGACCTTGTTGCGGCCTTTGTTTGTTTGTTTGTTTGTTTGTTTGTTTCTGTTTTAGGTGCCTACTGGCTAGACTACCAGCTCTAGTCATCCCTGCTATCCCCTGTCACTGCAACTGAAAAACGCTTTTTGTCCACAGTGGATACTGCATTAGCTCTGTCACAAGGTGGATGGAGTGGTGCAGTGGGCATCTCATCATCAGAGACTAATCTGTTCACTACTCTGGTATTCCTCACATATATTGAATCAGGCAGCAAGGAAACATCAAAAAGAGGGTCTGCAGAGAGAGGTGTAAGGTGCATCACCACTCACATTGAGAAATAATGATTTTCAGAATTCTATGTAAAGTGTGCACATGACATATATGAATGATGATCCACCTTAGGTAATTATAGATACAAGACAAAATATATACATCTGTAATCCAGGAACCAATAGTTGATCCAAATGGGCGAAGGTGTATGAATTAACGTTAGCATTTTTGTGGGTCATCTGTGGCCTACAGAAAAAATTGTGATTTTTTGATGAACGTCAATATCATAAAACACTTTGAGCATTATTTTTATGCATTTTTACTCTCTGTTGCATTAGAAAATTAATAATGCAATAAGAAAGTTCTTCCTTGAGATTGTGTGCTAAATAGATGTGTGAATAACTAAGATATTTTTCCTAAGGTAAAAATAAAATAATGCAAAAATTTAAAATAATGAAGCAGAATCTCTGAGATGAAAGGAAGATAAAATAACAATACAACTTCAGACATTTTCAACAAAAAAGAAAAAGTTGAAATAATGGGCAGTTTCCAGATTCAGGGTCCAGGTCACACCCCACATGAATATGGATTGAGGTCTTCAATCTCCTGCATGAAGTCCCAACATGTTAGGCTATGTTATATGGGGAGATGAAGAAGAATTTGAGTATCTCATATCTTCCTAGTTTTGTGTTTGGTAGGTAGGGCTTTTTGTGAATCTAGTAGGTCTGACCAAAACCTTTCGTTTTGGAAATGCCAGTACAAATAATGTTCTCATTTTCATGAAGTTATTGCTTTTCTCCTGAAAAGCTGGTTTTCAAATTTTAGTGAAATTAAATTATAAATCAAAGATGTTTCAAAATTCTGTCTAACTGCAGAAAGTCAGCCCTTGCATTAGAATATTTTTTATTTTCTTCGGTCAAGACCGACACTTTCCTTACTCCAAGATGGCTAATGCTAAATACAAAAGTTTCCTCTAAATTTTTGAAAGTTTGTTTCTTCCAATTTTCTGAAAACTTTATCTATAAAGGTACATATTTTTTATGAATTTACTTTTTTTCTTGTGTGAATATTTCTTGACAAGTTTAGGAAATTCTTCTCTTCTTTTTCTCTTGCTTTCTAGCAGAGTATGTATCAGCAAATTTCTACCAGATATATGAATACCGTTAATATAAATGTAATACTTTATTCATGGAACTGTAAAAAGAAATCCCAAACCAGGACAATAAAAATACACAGTCTCTATTTAATCACTCACCCATCTCAAAATGATCTCTCCTATCTTCCATACATCAGGATTAGTATTCTTTCAACCTGAAAGAAATGACTATGACATCCAATTGTCTCTGAATCTCTAGCTTCATCCCTTGGTGCTTGGGCTCCACACCTCTGGGTTACCTAGCTGACCTTCTATCTTCCTTCTAGCATTCAGTTTTAATCAGGATCTCTCATATAATCTGTACTGGCCTCCTACGTGCCAGAATGCTGCCAGGAAGATTCCTGAATAAACCAGTGTTATCTTCTCTCTTGAAGTCTGAGATTGTAATTTTCGTCTTTATTCCACTCATTTATAATTTATCTTACAATCTTATTGTCATTATGGCCGAGGCTGCCCATGTTCTTCACATTATGGATCTAGCAATGAATCTGCCTTAATTGGCTCAATCCTGCCTTGTATCAAGCAATTTTCATCATCACACTACAGCAGTCTCTTGTATTTCTCATGCCTCCTATATTCTAGTTCCAGAAAATAACAAGGTGATTGAAATTCCTCTTGGTTTTGAAATTCTGCAATTGTCACTACAGTTGTGTGAAGAAGGTAACACCATTTTCTTGGTCTGAATCTATCCATTGCTATTTTCCTGTTACAAGAGCAATCCTACCACGTCTCTGTATACCAATAAAAAAACCTCTGGAGTTGTAGATGGACTTTTAACACTTCTGGTTTTCACTATGGTTGGTGAACTCACGTACATCATGCAGGATCTCTCCCCAAGTCTCGCTGCTTTTGTAACTGAAATGCAAGAGCTTCCAGCATCCCCTGAACAGTTCCTTACTGATCCATGTCAGTTCACTTTTCTTCAGGTTTCTCTTAATCTCGTCTGACATACAGAGCTTAACTTCACATCATTTTAGAAGAATACCTGAATCATAACAAAAACTGTCCATGTCTAAACTTTGTAAACTGATCTAGCGTGCTGAAACAAATCTTCAATATTTTTTCTTAAAGCTTTGTGTGGATTTCAGCTCAGAATAAGTCAGCATAATTGAGCAGAGGATTGCCATAAAATGCACTTGATTCCTGTTTAAAATTGAACCCAAAATAAATATAAATGGCTAAGGAGTGCAGCTTACATCAACAACACGTCAACTAACAAGCTAGTAAACCAAGTATGATTTAAGTATCAAACCTGTGATGGTAGTCCATAACATCTTGTGCTGTCTCCCTTGAAGGACCAATGGAAGGGGACTTTTGAAACCTATCCCGTTGTAAAATGACAGAGCTCTATATTTGGCCTTTTTTTGTGTATGTGGGGAAATGGAAATTGAAATTCTGATTGAAGTTGACACTATAGCTAGTGGAAATACTTGTTCAAAACAAGTATAAAACAGAACCATATAGAAAATACAGCTTTGTCTAAGACAACACAGAATGAAAAAGAGTGAAGAATTGTATTGCTTCTGTGGAATAAAGAATCATGGAACAATTGTATTTGTATTTTGACCTGGTCCTTACTCTTTTAAAAAGTTAAATAGAAGATTTTATTATATGTCATTCTGCTTGCTGTGTCTGGCATGATGGACCAAGGTACTTACAATAATAATTCACACTTAATCTATCATAGAATTATAGAAAAATATATTTGTAAAGGTCTTTCAAAGGTCATGTCAGAGGTGGTAAAAAAACACGTTTGAAGCAACACTCAAATTAAGTCAGAAAGCACTCCAAATAATTCCTGGTTTTTCTACTGGTGTAAAAAGATCTTCAGACAATTAAGAAATCCATTCACAGGTCTCCTCAATGGTAGAATTTATCCTCAAAGGTTTAGTATTTATAATCCTATTATTTTCTAATCCTATTATTGTAATGTTTGGATGAACTGAATGTATTTCCTCTTTAATCTCTGTGTGATCACACATATTTTCCTTCAATGATGACTTCTGGCTGACCCTACAAATACTTTGTTCTTCAATACTTCAAATAAATTGCCAGAATTGTTAGGAACATTGTATTTTCTGCAGATGCACCTTGGTGTTTGATAATGTCTCTTGATAAAGCTAATTCTTATAGAACACTGTAGAGGTGTTTGATCTCCACCTGATTTTCATTCAGATCATGTATTTTTGGTTTTCACTTGCTCAGTAAGATGCCACTGTTACACAATGTTTTAAAAAATTTAAAATCATATTTGTGTCTGTACCTAGAGTACAGGACTATTTATAAAGATATTACATAGAGCACACAGAAAAAAAATGCTGTGCAACTTACAATTGTATGGATTTAATGCTATTTAAAGGTTTAACAGTGACACCAAAAATCACTAGAAGGTATGAATTAATTCATGTCCTGACATAAGCCTAAGATAACATTATAGCCTGGGCTTGAAAGTTGATTATTTTTGCATTTCCTTTGCAATTGCATTTTCTTTACTAGGCAGTCCTTCAACTTGCTTTCTTGTTTTGACTTTTGGTCTTTTTTTCCATCATCTCCTGTTTTTCCTTTCTTGTTATGTTTCAGAATGTCCTACTTGAATAAGAATACAAAGCCTCCCTATAACACGTGCAGTTTTTGTCATCTTTAAATAGTATGCATCAGAGAGAAACTAGGATGTTAAGGGCATTAAAAAAGAAGAAAAAGGCCCTCATGACCTGAGTACCCTTGAGATTCCTGAAAAGAATGTAAATATAATGAAATATTTATGTTACAATTCAAACACAAATGATGACATTTGCTTGTACTTGACAGCAGTGTGTTTAAACCTACCACCAACATACTATAATAGAAGTATTTTCCCTTGTGATACTTATGTAAACTCAGTTTATGATCTCCTGCAAACATTTTAGTCTTCAATTCCTCTGTAAAGTACATACTAAGAGAAAATAATCTTCCTTTTTTTTTTTAATGTTAATTTACCCATAAGAACCAAAAAAAAAAAAAAAAAACGGCAGCAGCGTGTTAGACTGTTAAGGCAGAGAGATCTTGCATGTATTTAGTTGGTCAAACTGTTCCTTCTTTTGTTTTAACAACAGCTCATATTTGCTAATAGAATTCTTCAAAATCGAGCATTTTGTATCAACCATTTACAAAATATTCTCTTGTACAAGTCTAAAAAAATGATAAATGCTTCCAGTGAATTAAGCCTTCTTAAAGGCTTAAACAGGATAAGAAACAATGTATAAAAGTTAAAACATGATGTTCCATCTGAAACAAGGAATCACTAATTTATTGGGGTAGTGGTACTCATACCCTAGACCAACTTGCCCAGAGAGGTTGTGGAGTGTCTATCATTTGAGATATTCAAAACCTGGCCAGAGAAGATCCTGGTCAATTAGTTGTAGGTATCCACATTTGAACAGAGTGGATTGGACCAGATGATCCCTCCTCATCTCAACCACTCTGTGATTTGTGATTCTGTATTTATAAACAAGGCTGTCTTACAGAGACTCAGGAAATACAACTTATTGTAATTTGGTTTGTAGACACTTGGCTCATAGTTCAATGCAGTAGAATTTTTGCTTTTTTACTCATAGTTGTCCTAGTTTGGAGGACAGGTATCTGCTAAGAAAGGCAGGAGCCTCTCTTTAGAATGGAGAATGTAAACCTTCTCCCTCGAAATTATTATAATTTTGAAATTAATGGGCTCTCAGGCAAAGATACGGGAATTAGGAATAACAGTTCTTTACTAGGGAAATTAAAATAGAAATACAATACTACAAAGCACAAAGCCAGAACACTGACAGAGTCAGAGTACAACCTGATACCCCGCCAGGCAGGGTGTGGAGAGCAGTCCCATTAAATGGTGGTTACAGTCCGCTTGCAGTGACAGATGTGGTTCAGTGGAAGCAGTGGTCCTGTAGAGGGGTGCAGTTTTCCTCCGAAGGTTCAGTGATGATGTGGAGAAGTCCGGTTTTCCTCTGGAGTCCAGATGGAGAAAAGGTTACCTTGGTGTCCCAAAATCTCTGTTTTTGTCTTGGTAAGAAAGGCTTGGCTCTTCCCCCCTGGCTGGAGCATCTCCCAATGGGATGAAGTAATTTCATCAGCCACACAGTGGGACTCAATGGGCCATTAGCAGAAGATAACTCCCTGGAGGAAGGATGGGTTGTGAAAAGATAAAGAACAATGCCCTGTCTGGTTTAAATGGATGGCCCATTAGCAGAGTATCTCCCGCAGAGATAAGGATCACTGCCCCACGTGGTCCCATTAGATGGTGATAGAATAGATACTTTTGATCACATCCTGTATTGTAACCCAAGACAATAGTCTGCTTCTATAAATTACAACAAAAAAAGGCTATTTCAGTTATAGACATCTTCTGCATTCCCCCCGCCCCTCTGCTTACTATGCCTGCAAGAAGGACTTTGTTCCACAAATTCTCAATAATAAAACTGAACAGTTACCAATCAATTACAAGTTTTTAAAATCTTTGTTTCAAGTCACATGTTCAAGTTCAATTCAATTTCTACACTGGCGGTTTCTAAACAGAAGTGAAGAAATGTATTAGTACTATCTCTCTTATTTGATTCAGTCTGGACAGCTATATTGGTATACAGAATATACTGCAATCTTAGAGAAGCAGGGAAATGAGCTTTAGAGCTTCTCAGGATGTATTGAACTCTTAGATGACATTTCGCATCACCAGGAAGCTTTGTCAGAGGTGGATCTACAAAAGAGGAAAAATAGGTTTCCCTAAACTGCTAGCAGACAAACTGTAGATTTTGAACCTACTTCTCAAATCCTGACATTGTAAGATAGATGCTAATTTTTCCTGCTTCCAATAGAAAATAAATTTCCACATATTCTCACACAGGATTAGAAAATAATCTCAATTGAAAAAAATAATCTCATTTAAAGAAGTCAGTGAGATAGCAGGAGTGTTCATGGGATGCTGCAGGAATTCTCTTGCAGGAAAAACATTAAAAAGCTGAAAGACTTAAGTCTTTGATGTTTAGAGATAGTGAGGGAATGTTATTTAAGTAACAAATTCAGAAAGAATATCTAGAAAAAGATATTTTCACCATATGTAGAAACAAAAGTACCCCACTGCAAAAGAGGAATGAGAACGTCAAGATCTTAAGATAAGGGACACTCCAGTGAAAGTGATGGACTTGTTAAATACCACTGGCATAGTGAATATGTATGTCCTTATGGTTTCTCAATTTTCTTTCCCTCTGCATGTTGACTGGTATCTCTCTCATCTAGAGTTTCCTACAAAGAGATATGTTTGGAATTATATCATTAATTAAAAATAAAGCCTTATAAGATAGTTTTCAATCAGAATAATAGCAAGACAATACCAAACAACAAAAATTAGAGGAACATCTTCCTGTACAAGTTATAAGAGATTATGTTAATTAATACCCTCAAAAATACATGCCTGGACTTTGCAATGCCTATAGAGAAGATGACCACTGTCTGTTCCTTTATCAGGAACTTGCAAGTTCAAGGAGTATCTCACAGGAAGCTTGTTCAAAATGAATTTTGAAGTGGCTCCATACATGTGTTTTATTTTACTTGTTTACTATTAAAGAACTAATTAATATTGATTATGAAACATTTACAGAATTATCAGGGACTCTGCAGAAAATCCAATGCCAGCAGTAGGAAATCCAAATACTCTGTCTTACAAAACACTTGACTGAATTGACAAGTACAAACATGCCACATGTTTGCACTCAAAACACCACAAGATTAAAAGCTGGCTTCAAAGAGCTCATTTGTAAACACAACATAGTGGCTTTGATTTTTCCTTAATCAAAAATGAATTTGGTATTCAAATTGTCTTCTGGCGTTCCTTATACTGTGCCCCATGTGGACAAAAATCTTCTGTACTGTCCTCACAAGGACTGTCTGAATCCTACTGCAACAATTTGCAAACAAGGTATATATTTTTATGTGTTGTGATAACTTAGGACAGATCAAAAATTAATACAGATTCATAGGCTGATAATCTTTATCTGAAAACAGGTCTAGGAAATAGTTTTCCAGAAAATGTTTATATTTCAGTGCTTTCCAAAGTGTATGTAGACAGAAAAACTGTTAGAGCTGTGTTGTTAAGTTGATTTGGGGTTTTCTTGTGGCTGTTTGGTTTTGCTTGTTTGTTTGTTTTGCTTGTTTGTTTTGTTTTGTTAGCATCAAGTGAATTCACGTTTGACTGCAGTTTTCACATGGATCCATTAATACTAAATAACAAAACTCAGTGACATCCTTTCACTATGCTAATCTCCACCCCAAATATCTTTGGGTACAGACGGTATGGAAATTCGATCTTGTATTGCTCTCCCTCTTCTTTCTTTCAGTAACATTGCATAGAATTAATTCCTTGGGGAAATGGTATAGGTTACTGGAGAAACATGAAAACATGAGTGAAAAGTGCTTTCCAGCTTCCAAATTAATGTTTCTGTCAGGTTGCTATTTTTAGCAATTCTGAAACATAATGAAGCCAAAATGCAGAAAAAAATGTTTTATCTAAAGGCCACAGGAGGAGCAGTTTTCAGAGTAGGGAGTACAACTCTGGAAGTGCTGGTCACTGAGAATTGCACTTCATCTGGCCTCCCTACCAGAGAATGAGAGGACACACTAAATAGCAAATATCTACTTGGTATATAACTGTGGGGGTGGAAGTCTCCTCATCTGAGAGCAGGTCAGTTTTTCTTTTCCTGCATGGGTACCACAAACGTGCCAATGAGCTTGGTGTCAGGGCAGGAGCGATTTGAATTATTAGGTAAGAACTATGGAACAATTTATTTTGAGCTTTCTCTCCATATCCTCCACCTCCCAAACTTTTTCTCACAGTTTATCACCCACAAGTGCTACATCACCTTTGCAATGTTTTAGATATTGCACTCAAAGCCTCAGGAATACAGTGCAAATTTGGATCTTTCATGTCCCAGACAAAAATATACAGTATTTACTATTTATCAAAGTAGCTGTGGCATTTAACTGCTTAAATATTACATAAATTACAATCCTCCAAATGATATTAAATATCTCAAGTTAAATCAGTGCCAGTGCTTATTAAGTATCAGGTTTTGATGTATGTGGAATCAACAACTGAACAGAAGACACATCACAATCTGAGCAATAAAGACCTCAGAGCTATGTATATTTATATTTATGTGCTGGATTTCCTGGCATACTGTAGCCTAGGGAAAAAAACTGCTGAACAAGTCCAGCTCTGAGGTTAATACTTAAACTAAATCACTGGTTTTAAAAACCATTTAAATCTGTGACTCTAAGTTGGAGAGCATTCCACAACTTTCCTGTCTTAACAGTGAGGAATGTTAATAAGTCCTAGGTAGCTGCTGCAAGTAAGCTGGAAGATGCTTCTCTGCAAGAATTCTTATCCATATAGTCATAGAGGCACAGGGAAGCAGGTGCTGCATTTGGGAAATATCTGTTTAAGAAAAACTTAGCATTAAGCAACTGAGAAAAGAGACAATTCACCCATCAACTGGATGCCTTTATGATTGCAGTTGTGCTGTCCTGCATCCTGATAGTCTCAGAGCTAGCTAGGATAGACACTGCATAAGGGAATAGGAGCTGTTTCTGGTGATATACAATTTGTAAACCAGTTGGTAAATTACATGTGGATGTAGAAAGAGCTTTGTAGGGGAAAGCCTGTCAGCTAGAACCTGGAAAACTTTTATCTCTCTTCTAGGTTTGTTTTCAAATCTATAGTAATTTCACGATTACAAGCTGCACCATTTTGACTTAAGTTTTGTTCCATACCTGGAAGTGCAGCTTGTATTTGGAAGCAGTTAATATATGAAAAAAATTCAGAAATTTGCCAACCGGAAATGCCAGCACGCAGCAGCCCCGAGCCGGGGCAGCTCCGCGGCGGGGGAGGGGGAGCCAAGCCGGGGCAACTCCTCGGCAGGGGAGGCGGGAGCCAAGCTGGGCCGGGGCCATACCCCCGCGGGGGAGGGGGAGCTGAGCCGGGCCGGTGCAGCTCTACAGCGGGAGAGGGGGAGCCGAGCTGGGGCCGTTCCCCGGCAGGGGAGGAGGAGCCAAGCTGGGCCGGTGCAGCTCTCCGGCGGGGAAAGGGGAGCCGAGCTGGGCTGGGACAGCTCTGCGGCGGGGGAGGGGGAGCCGGGCCAAGCCCGCAAGGCCCTGAGCCAGTAAATGCCATGTTCCTGTGATTCTGTTACTAATTGGCCACTTTGTGAAAGTTGCACGGGAATCCTCGCTGTGAATGACAGAGTAGCTTATAATTGGGTGCGGCTTGTGTATGAACAAAGAACAAAATGTTGCTGACACCCAGAGGATGTGGCTTATAGTCAGTGCGGCTTGTAATCATGAAATTACTGTAATCTTGAAAAAGATACTGTGACATGTGCACATGTACTGTGAAGGTGTGAGTGCTCATAGGAAGCACAGCAATGCTTCCTATAGCAGGCAGGTCGTTGAGGGAGAGTTGTGCAGTCTACCAAGTCATATGCCTGCAGTAAGGCAAAAACAAAAGAACAACCTGTCTTCTTCCCACAGTCAGATGAGGCAGTGTTCTTTCTTTCCCTTTAATCTTTCATACCCTCACATCAGTTTCTTGGCTTTACAGTTCAAGGTTCAGGCCACAGTGTTGGCAAAACCCAGTGACAGTCCATGAAAAACATCACAGTGGTGTTTTTCCCTATCTGAACTGTCCATTTTTTTTTACTTTCTGAGGATGTTGGGTTGTCTGAGGTCAATTTCTCTTTTCTGAATCCTGCACCTTACCTGTGCCTGACAAAGAAAATAAACACTTCCATCAAAGGGGTGTGCTGAGCTATTGACTCACCACTATAATAAATACTTGATACCTCTGCAAAACAACCCAATCTATGATGTCTTTTTCTTTGTGTTATACTGTACATATTTGATGGATATGATGGCAGAGATGTGAAATGTATTGCTTTTCTACTCATCAGCACACATTCCCAAGGAACTCAGAGTTTGGTGTCTCTACTATGCAGCTGATGAATGCTTCCATATTTAGCTCTCATCAGATTGAAACAGTTGCATGGTTTGACTTTTCATTGTTAACTAAGAAAGAGGTTGAGAGGATGTTGAACTGCATGGTAGAGCATCATCTTGTCCCTGCCTACCAACTACTGAAAGCATTTGCCTTGAGAAGGCAGGTTATTCTGAGACAAAGCTGGGATACACTGCATGTGTCTGGTCTGAAGGACCCATGAGAACATGAAAGGAAGGTGGGCTATTTCATTCTCCAATCTGGCTCTTCACCAATAAAAGAGAAGAGCAGATTTCTAAATGGTTGACTAGATTTAAAACAGATCATCTTCTTTGGCATTTTGTGAGTTAAGGAAATATTGTGTCCAGTCTACTAGGGACACAAAAGAGCTGTATCTGCAGAAGACTGGGTGTCAGTACAGTAATCAAGGACAAAGTTCTTTGTTTGATGGGCTGCAGGAGGGATGAATTAATAAATGTGCTGCTTTAGAGCTGCTATTTCCTTTCCTGCCCCCTTCAGCTGCCTCAGGGCTTTGCACAGCAATAATTCGGTCCTGCTGACTGCAGCTCATAGAACATCTCTGGATTCTGGAGCCTCCATCTGTCTAGGAGACAAGCTCTGCCCTGAGCCTTGCAGGAAACTGGTGATCTTGCCTTGCCCACCTGCATCACTCTGTCAATATTGCCCTCTCACTTACATAAGCAGAACTGTTTCTGCTCAAAAAAAGATGTGCAGATGAGCATTCCTCATATGCCTTTGGTAGGTGGACTCATGCTGGGTGACCAGAACAACTGTTAGCTGAGGTCAGCCCGCCAGGAAAACAATGATGTCTCCAGCCTCCAGGGGCTGTAACTCTAACATCAGGATTAAGGCTACTGCACTGTACTCAGGACATTACATGTCCTGCAGCTGACCTCAATCAGCAGCCATGTAGACCACCTAGGGGAGAGGGAGTGGAAGGGGTACAAAAGCTTTTATTAAACCCAAAAGAGCAAAAGGAAGACAGCCTTGGATCTTCCAACAAAAGCAGGAAAGTTCTTGGAGGGCAAAAAGCCAGGTGATAGTCTTTCAAATAGCTTTTTTCCCTCCTTTGTACTTCAGCTGCTAAAATCTGTCTCGTATCTGCAACTGCATGGGGGAGATCCTCCAACCTGACTCCCCGACTTAAAAAAAAAAAGAGTATTACTCTTGTAGCTGTTAATAGAGAGCAGAAGGAGAGAAAGAGAGAGAAGGAGACAGGTTTTTTTTGAACTGAGCAGTACAGGATGTAGGAGGAATTAACTTGAGCTCTCACTTGCTCATATGCACTCATATTTTCATGAGTCTGGCAAGACCATCATTGTGAGAGGGTCCAGCAATGATTAGGTGGTATGCATTAGTAACAGGATGTGTTATGTATTAGTAACAGGATGTGTTATGTGCTGCTAGTGGTGCTCTTTGGCCATGGTGGTGATATTTGTGTCTCTGAGCAATACCAGGAACATGTTAAATGTGAAAAAAATGGATGCTTTCTCAGTGGGGAGGGTTTTCTGATCTGGGTAAGATGTGCAAAGGAGGAGATTTGAGTACATAGGCATTTAGTATAAACTTCTGAGTTCTTCAAAACTCTCTTCAGCTATTAGTAACATCATTTCTAAGAGGCTTAATGAGATGAGCCTCCTTTAAACCCTTGGAAGTTTAGACATAAACTGATTAGACATAAAATACATCATTAAAACGTTTTCAATCTTAATGACTCAGCTTTTTTGAGAAAAGATAGCTTTATGTTAGGTGAGTCAGCTGTTAATACTGCTATTGATAGTAATTGACAGTACAATGATCACTAAAATTTATATTACAGCCATGCCTGGTGCTATATATTCACAGATGAGAAGTACAATTTAAATTTGTTTTGCAAAAGAAAGTTGAAGCAAAGCAATCTGGGTTCATCTTAGCTAAATTTAGGCATGTAAGAGAGGCATTTAATTAGAATTGTAATTATTCTCTTCTTCCCAGCTAATCAATGAAGAAAGACACACATGTCAAAGGACAAATAAACCTGTATTTAAAACCTGAATTGTCTCCCAGATGTGCCTCTCTCACTAGCTATGAGTAAGTGAACCTAAAGCAATTATGATTTTAATCAGATGCCTCTGTTTTATCCCTCAAATTTTGCTGGGTTAAATAGGACAAAGAAACTAAATGTCCAATGAACGAGACAAAGCATATGGCTGGAGGTTAAAATCTAATTCATTGCTTGATTGCAAATAATATTATTTCATATATATCCTTTTAAAGTCTGTCACTGAATTACACAGGCTACACTCGCAGGAGCCTCAGGAAATATTTACTTAAACTAACACTGAAGTAATTTTTAAACATTTTTTATTTTTTAAAGGCTCTTATCTTTTTTATAGGCTTCAGAAACTTCATTCTGGAGGAGCTATGAATTTTCTAATGATGACAGGCGTCAATAAAAAAAAGAAAATCAGTCAAACAACTATATGAATAATTTCACTGTAAGCTAATGATTATAAAATTAATAATCAGGAATAACATCTATTGGGATTTTACCTTGCTCATTAGTATGATAGGAAAATAAAGAGCCTACATTTAAAACTATAGTATTGATGTAATTAATAATACTGAACTGGTCAGAAAAATCTCTCATACAAGGTTTATATCTTGCAACATAGCACCCAATAACAAAATTAATTGTTTTTTTTTCTTGTGAAAGCTTCTGGATCAGTCACATTAGGTTGTACCTGTATTTGTCTGTTGCCTGGACCCAGTAAAAAGATCTTTGAAACCTTGAAACTAGTAGAATACTTTTTCCAGAGTCTGATAAAACCACTTGTTTTCCTTATCTCTTAATGGAACCCGCTATAAAAAGATAAGATTGCAATGTTCAATGAGTACTGTTCTTTGAAAATGGAGTTGAGCTGGTTGAATTCAGCATGAGCAGCTAACCACTTTAGCTGGGGAAGTCTTAACACCAAACTGAAAAGGGAATCCAAAACTCCCATGTGATACCTTCCTCTTACTTTTTCACACAAAAGAGCTAGAGGGACCCAAAAAAGCATTTGGAGAATCTTTGTGGATGACATATTGAAGATAGTAGGTGTTAAGGGGTCACTAAAGGGCTACTTCACAAATTCCATATGAGATACAATCACATAGAGCTGTGGAAAAGCGAGAATATGAGTTGGGAGAGCTTTGGTAGAGCTCTGAAGGCCATGACTGGCATTCCGAGGCTGACTACAGGCTAATTATTCACTATCTCTTCTAACATGAAAAAGTAGTAAAATAAGTAAAAGTCAAATCAGAACTTACATCTGGAAAAAGGCTTCTTTTTGCCAGCGAACACAAGGGAATCTCTAACTACAGGTGGGCTCAACTTACACTGAATAATTTCATAGAACAGGAATATATTGAAGATTATGCAGAATTTACATAACATTTGCATTAAAAATCAATTCAAATTTGTGAATTCTCTGAAGTCAAAAGTAAGTGAAGACCAGGAGAGTACTACTAAAGCAACTAACATAAGCATTTTCTCTCTTCTTTCTCACCCCTGGGCATCCCTTTTGGCCACTCCTAAATGGCCAATGATCAGACCTACTATGGTCACAAAACTTCTTCTACTACAGAATCTCTGTCTATGGGGATGTTGATAATGAGTGAGAAGTACTTTAGAAGGTTGTGGCTACTCACATGAGCTCCTATTTAATGACAAAGTTTAGGGTTTTGAGAGCATGTGTCAAAATTTGTTGAGTAGTCCTTTTTCCTGTCTTTTCAAACAATTCTCAGGAAGAGATTATCTTAAAGCAGCACACATGGAATCTACCTAGGCCACAACAGAATCAATTAAAAACAGTTACAAGTAAAATAAATCCTCTGTATTTTATATTTCCCTATTTTTAGATCAGATATCTGTGAATAATTTTATCATTTCTAAAAGATTTTTCTACACTAATTTTAAAAAATTAAGGAAAATAATCATAATTATTTTATCAGTTCTGCTGTAACAGAGAGCACTATGAATGCCATACAGAAATTGAAATCAGAGTATTCATTTTCCAAAAAAATCTCTGACACCAACCTTGCAAGTCTCTTGTAAGAGCAACAAAATATCCTTAATTGTTGAGAAATCCAGTTTTGAAATATAGTATTGCACAAAATATAAAAAATATAGGTGAAGTCATTGTCTAATCCTTCAAATGAATGCACTTTTTCCTTATGTGTACAGAAGTCCAAAATCTGCTAAGCTGCCTGTGTACAAAACCTATCTCAAGGCCTGGTGCAAAACTATGGAACGAACTCCTACAAAATTAGTGTGAGGGTCTTTGCAAATGTCACCAGCCTATACTTCCAGGGCATCATCCTGATTTTCCAACATATATGTTACATTGTGCATTAAAGAATAAGAGCAATCCAAAGTATATGAAAAACCTACTCTGTATGTTCATTCCAGAGGGAGGATTGAAAAAAAAGGATCACTGACACCACTTCAATTCTTTTTTTTTTTCAGCTCAGACTGAAGTTGCTGAGATGTCCTACAGCTGTGAATAGAAAAGAATCTGAAGAAAACAGAAAGCGAACAAATAGACATATATTCAAAATATGGGAACGTTTAATGAAATGAAAGCTGGTGGGAAAAACAAGATTTTGGCATAGTGGTTTCTGAAATTTGTAATCATTACTATTCTCCTACAGATGTCTAGGTACGCGTGTGTAGTAGTCAAACACTTATATACCACATATTACAAGATGTTGACATTTTTTCATTTTTGCCACAATTCCTGTGTAAAGATGAACCTATTATATTAATTTACATTATAGCTAAACTATATATACAAAAAATAAATACCTTTTCCAGTTAAGTTAGCTTTTGGGTTTTGGCTTACTGCTTACTTGAAACTGAGGTTCCTAGGCAAATCAGCGCTTGCTTTTGTGTGCTGCTATTTCTTGAAAAAGAATAAAAGTAGCAGATTGCAGATGATTCCTACCCAATATGTTGCGATCTTCAGTCCTTTAATCTTATGTCACAGCTGAAGGTTGACTCATGTAATTCTCAACAAAATAAATGGTGGTGAAGGAAAAAGCTAAGGAAATTCTTGTGATAATCTTTGTTTAATTTTATTTTGGAGAAAACAATAATCTCTTTCGATTGGATAGTGGCAGAAAACTGCAAAAGCTGTATCAGCAATAGAGTGCTGTATCATTTTTGTTTAATAAAAGTAATTCAAATGCAGGGTAGTGAAGATAGGGAAAGTTATGGAAAACATTTCTAACCCAAGGACAGAGTAGCAGGTGTGATAAGGCTTATGGGAGCAATCAAAGGTGGCCAAGACTCTGCTGTGGGGCCTTATTAAGTTAGGCTGTGATCTAGCACCTTCACCTTATTAAGCTGTTGGGAGTTTCAGTGATTAAAACCAAAGAAAGGCCACTCACAGACCTTCAGCATTTCCCTGGACTGGTATTTTCTTTTAGGCCTTGGACCCTAATGAAGGCACCTCACCCGGTACGTGGATTTTTTAAATTGGTCTTTTGAGCTGGATTTTTCCATAGCTAGAGAAAATCTTCAATAGATTTTGCTTCCTCAGAACTCTGCATAGTTATCAAAAATCCCAACCAATAGCAAGAGATGAGGCCTTATAAGATGGCTTTGCATCTCATCACTGCAGAGATCAAAGGAACAGGTTAATGAGGATCTGGAGTAGCTTAATTATGTCTAAGGTAAGAAGTGGGGGTTAGTGGCTATAGGTGGGACTGTTATAAATAAGCTTTCAAAGCTCTGATAGATGGAGTCTAATGTTTGTAAAAGGTATGATAAAACTAGTATTTCTTATGGATTTAAGGTTACCAAAACCAACCCTCTAGTCCTAAAAAGTCATGCAGTAGGAACAGACATAATGTGTCTCAGGTACAAGTGGTGTCAGTTCTATCTTCTGAGCCCTTTTCAGATGTGGGGTAAACATTGTTTCATCTACAAGAACGTATACATCACTGCTTATAAAACCCTAATTTTAATGCTACTGTAGAGTGTAGTTTAACTTGACCTTTTAATGTCTGGATATCTGATCTGGTTAAAAAGTTACAGCTCTCTCCATTACCTCTATATTTTTTTCTCTATTTAATGCTTTCTGTATTGGTTATAATGGCATATTTAGGGTGGACTATTACTTCTGCAATAACATATATCTTGTTGTTTTAATGATATATTCTGAAAGTGTTTATACTAAATTCAGTCTAGCTGGTCTCGTATTAAACAAGGTAAAGAAGAAAGCTTTATACTCCTTACAATCTAACAAACCAAAAATACTAGTCCATTACAAAGCAGAATGTGATTGTGCTTCTCTGTTAAGATTCATCCCCTTTTAGTATACTCTTTCATTTCCTTTTAAAAATTGTTGAGTAACAAGTGTTCCAAGATCATTGAGATGACCACTGGAGTAATTTTTAATAAGTTTTTTTAATACAGATACAGTGGCATTCATTATTATTGTTGGGTAGATATATATAAAACTTGAAAGGAATTTACACGATTGGTTTTACCACTAAGGATGAAAAAATTATAAGTATTTAATCCTATTATTTAAAATAAAATGTGTGTTTCCATGATCTCTAGATGGCTCTGTTCTCATGTTGTAATTCTTCTTTTTATTCATTGTCATAGAGTTCCCTGCCCCCCTCCCTCCAGGGGCTGACTCCACAGATCATATGAGACCACTAAAGTTCACATAGGAATCCTGCCCAAGTGGAACTGGGGGTGAAGAAAGGAGCTGAGTGTAGTGGTTCTATGTATTGTGGAATGCCACATCAGGTGGATGCTCCTGCCAAAATATTTTTGGGGTGGCACCTCCCACATTGAGGTGATGACACAAAGAGCAGAGGTGTTAGTGTTTTTACATATCTCTCTTTTATCTCATGAGACAGTACTCCAAGGAATGAAGATTTTTAATTGCTGCAACTCTGGGGCTGAAATATAGTCCATAACACCCAGTTGTATCTTCTTTTTATTCCATTGTTTACTGACTTTAGACAAATATTTCTGATGTTTTAAAGCTGAGTTTTAGTTTTAATTTATAATGCAGTATTTATGAAAACTGGTGCATCCTGCAGTGCACTGGGAATTAGAAGAATGGAAGCCTTTGCCTCTGCAAAGTTGGTGAGGAAAATGTACCTTTTTGTTCAGTGTCTGGCCAAAAATTTCCTGACTTTTTCTGGAACTACAGGGCAATCTGCCATTTTTGGCTAATTACCCAAAGGTTTACATTAGACTAAATACCATGGCTACTGAAATGTGGACAGCTTCCTGTATCTTGGTTCACACCACTATCAGTCTGATATATTGGAATGACTCCTTCAGGACTACTTGGCTTGACAAATGCAATGCATTATAAAATAAGGGACAAATAAATAATAGTCAGTATGTCTAAAAGTTCAAGAGATTTTTCAAAACTGACTATGCAATTCATTAAATATTTTTTATTTTTTTAAGAATACTCTGAGTCCCTTATTATATGATATTTTTTTAGACAGATAAATAGTAATTAAAAAATATTCCTACTTTTAAAACTGTGATCTTCTTGTGGAAACTAATCTTCCTTTGAAAAAACCATCCCCGCCCCCATTGTAGCTGAAGATCTGAAGCTTCTGAAACAAACAGATGGACATAAGAAAGTCAACATGAAGTTTTAGCTCCATTTCAGTCAACTGACTTTTTAATATGACAGGAACCTATTATTGATAGTTCTTACTTGTCAGAAAATCCTACCAAGATCTTTTGTGATAAGTAAATGAAATTGAAACTAAATGTTGTGGCAATGTCTTGAAGAACAATTGAAGAAAGCAACCACTGAGGTATATAATAAAGAAGAAAGGAGACAAACAGCTCTCAGAATGATGAGCCTCTTCTCATGTAATTGTGCAGGATTTGGAGAGAGCAGACTAAAGGGTAAACAGGAAAAGGACAAAAGATCTCTGCGTATGTGCATCTAGGGAAAATGCTCTGGCTGATCTGAAGCAGTTTTTTTCAGAGACTATCACTTCATTGTGATTTAGCATACAAATGCAAATATGGTGACACATACAGAAAACACTCCTTTTTCTCAAAAAGTTGCAAAATACTATATTAATTGGGGTTGACTTTGTGAAACAGGTTGTCTGCAGTGTACAAAGCCAAATTTTAAAAGGATGGTAACTTACATCTACTTTTCTATCTCATTATAAAAGAATGCCAATATATCCACCAAACATATAATGAAACTGTATGGACTATGTGTGGCCTTTTTGTTGTTTTTGTTGTTGTGGTTGTTTTTATGTTTTACTTTTTTGTTTGTTTGTTTGTTTGTTTTGGGGGTTTGGGATTTTTTTGGTTTTTTGGGGGGGTGGTGGAATGCAGGAAAAAAAACCCCACGTTTCTGACATTGAGTTCTTTTAATTGAATACCTTCCTTGAGACCCAAACATTTCAAATGTTTGAGGAAATAAAAAAAACTGATATTCTTTTAGCTTTGAGACAAGATCAAGCAGTCTTACATCAAAGAATAGCTTGTAATACAAGCTTATGAGGGAGTTAGAGTAGATATCATTCATAATTGAATTAATTTCCAGATGTGAGTACATACATGATATTTCCTTTATAGGTACAGCTGTTCACTGAATTCCTTGGTCAATGAATTATGTTAACCACCAGATATGGTGGCATTTAAGGCAGCTATTTTCCTTTTCTTTTAAAACTCATGTTTAATGAGGTGTTTAGTAGCCATATGAGAAACTTGTGACACAAACTACAGGTTGTTATTGCTGTTGGGCTGGAGCTTTGTGTATTTATTGCATTTAAAGTTATAAGAGATGCTTTAATAACTTGTGTTTGTCTTCCAATACTGTACATAAACAAAGAATGGGGAAATAATTTGGGGTGCTGGAGATAGGAGAACATTCCTCTAATCCACTGAAAATTGCTGCCTTCCCTTAAAATGGTATTACTTTTTAAAGACAAACCACCATGGATTAGCTGCTACTGACAGATATATTTCCTGTTTCCTACATGTCTATGTAGGAAATTTGCTTTAGAACTAGGAAGTAATTTCTGAACATTTTATAAACATGTCTAATTAATGGTTAAATATATCTGATTTCTCTCAACATCTTGATTAAAATCCCCCTCAGGTAGGTTAAATGTCCCATCATATGAGTTTTCAGAAATCTCCACTGACTAGCAGGGACACAACTTTTCTCTGATATGTCAACAGGCCTTCACAATTAATAATATGTTCTTTTTATTTCAGAGAAATATTTTATTTTAGGTCATTTCAAAGAGTTTTTGAGAGAGCATTTTTTGCCATTACCATTTGCAACCATAGGAAAATGGTTTTACATGTGGAAAAATTACAGTAATTTCGCAACTATAAGGCGCACGCTTTTGACCGATCCCAGAAGAGTGTCTTATAATCCGGTGCGCCTTATACATGGACAAAGTTGCGAAATTTGCCAACTTGGAAGTGCGGGCTGGGAGAGCCGTGAGGGGAGCCGGCAGTGCTGCGGAGCCACCGAGCGGTTCGGGCTCCCAGCATCGCGGGGTGGCATGGGCTCCTGGCACCGCAGGGTGGTGCGGGCACCCGGCACTGCGGCGGGGCACGGGCACCCGGCACCATTGCGTGGCAGAGTTGCCCAGCAACGCAGGGTGGAACGGGCTTACAGCATCCTGGCATGGCTCGGGCTTCCGGAATACCGGCACGGCACGCGTGCCCAGCACAGCAGCGGGGCATGGGTACTCGGCGCAGCAGTGGGGCGTGGGCGCTCGGCATAGCAGCAGGGCATGGGTACCTGGCACCACGGCGTGGCACAGGCGCCTGGCACCGCCGCATGGCAGAGTTGCCCGGTAACGTAGGGCGGAACAGGCTTCCACCATCCCGGCGTGGCTCGGGATTCTGGAATCCCAGCACAGCATGGGTGCCCGGCGTTGCGGCACAGCACAGGTGTTTGGCACAGTGGCGGAGCACAGGCGCCTGGCACTGCTGTGCAGCAGAATTGTCTGGCAACACAGGGCAGAAGGGGCTTCTGGCATCCCAGCGTGGCTCAGGGTTCTGGAATCCTGGCATGGCACGGGCGCCCAGCGCCGCGGCGTGGCAGAGTTGCCCGGCAACCCGGGACGGAATGGGATTCCAGCATCCCAGCTTGGCTCGGGCTTCCGGAATCCCGAGGCGGCACGGGCGCTTGGCACAGTGGTGGGGCATGGGCGCCTGGCACCACCGCACAGCAGAGTTGCCTGGCAACCTGGGGTGGAACAGGATTCTGGCATCCTGGCTTGGCTCGGGCTTCTGGAATCCCAGTGTGGCACGGGCGCCTGGTGCCACAGTACAACGTGGCACGGGCACTCGGCACAGCAGGGGCGCCCAGCAGTGCCGTGCAGCAGAGTTGCCTCGTAACCCGGGGTGGAACGGGATTCCGGCAGCGCGACATGGCTCGGTTACCCGGCACCGCCGTCCGGCTCTGGCGCCCAGCACCAGTGGCAGCCCTGTTGCGTGCCCTGCCTGTCCGACCCCGAACCAAGCCAGTAAACCCCGCAATCACATGATTCTGCTACTATTTCTTTACTGTGTTGCATGTGGCGTGGATCCTCACTGCAAAAAAAAAGTGCTCCTTATAGTCCGGTGTGCCTCATATGATTTACAAAATTGCGGAATTTGCCGACTCCCAGAGGTGTGCCTTATAATCCGGTGCACCTTATAGTCGTGAAATTACTATATTTGCAAGTGAGCAGCTTCAAGGAATTCAATCCAAATTGAAGCTTCCTTTACTCAAATATTTCTTTTGAGATAGATCAAATTGTCTGTTCCTTTTAAAGGCTGTTTATCTTTCTAGATCAAGGCAGAGGTCTCACATATGTTCATTGTGTCATGTTCATTTTTACCATACCAAAGCACATGAGAGTTTTGAGATTTTAGGAAGACTGTGGGGCTCTGTTTCGAGGGGTGAAAATTTTGCAAACACTCCTCCTTTATCTAGACCCATTGTATTTTCTATACCAATTTCTGGCAGGTTGCTCTAAGATGTGAAATTTGGGATTTGTGTTTGAAAGCATACATGCCCATAGTATTGATAAAGGTTTGGGGTTGAAAATGTTGCTTTATGGAAAGACTCACATATGACACAAATTGTATGTTGAGCTTTATAACATAACTGCTACGAAACTTCAACAAGAATTCTCTGTAATGTGTGCACAAGGATCGAAAACCTTATTATGGCCAAGAGCTTACGGAAGTTCACATGGAAGTCTGCAGAGATGCTGTGTGTCATGATCAAAGTTGGGTGGCTGACACTCAGTTAACACTCAAGCTGCTCACAGAAATGGTTTGTTTAGGTTATCCTAAAGGAAGAAATAAAACCCTTCATTTCCAGTTCTGAACTTCCAAAAAAACATTTGCTGACATTAGGTGCACATAGAGAATGCTTTTGTTAGTTCTGAATTTTATAGTTAATTTAGAGTGAGGTAAGTGCAGCATTTCCTATGCAGTTGCAGTTGACATCAAGAGAATCCCCAGTAGCCCAGTTAGATATTCCATTTATAACCATGGCAAATAACTTGTATTAAAAATATTTTTTTTAAAAGATGCAATTTCTTTTGGACAGGGGGCTGATCTGCCTTATATTTTTTGCTTAATACTCTGTTTAGTATGCAGGGTGGGCACAATGCCTTGCTGATTTTTAACCCCAGTGGAAGGTTGGCACGAAAGTTGGCTGTGGGCCTCGAGGGAGCACAGAGCTCTAACGGTAATTCAAGTGTGAAATGTGGTCTCTGGAAGAAAGGTCACCACATCTGCACAACTCCTTAGAGTCAGGCTTGGAGTGCTGTCTGCCTTCAACTAAAGAGACATTTTCCTGTGTCTTGAGGTTGCTTTTGTTGAAGGTATAGAAAACGCATAACAGAATCAGGAACTGAGTGATGTTGTGCATGTTTGTCTGCACTCTGCATCCTAAGAGAAGAATTTTGAGAAGCCAAATCAATACTACAACCATGTCCTGTGCAGCTTCTGTGTTGTTTTGGTCTCTTACAGTAATAAATTGAACTCTCACAACAGCAGTCATAAGTGCTACTCAGCCCATAATATTCTATCACCTTTAACTGGTTACAACTATCTATACGTCACTGTTTACTACAGACCTTTCATGACCATCTGCTCAAAAATGCAGAAGCAGGATGCTTTTCAATACCGTAAGGTCTATGATGTCATTCTTCGGGCCAAATCATTACCCCATTTTTCTTAAATCCTTAGCATAAAGCATTCAGAAACTGAAACAAGTATTTTCCAACAGGAGGGTGTTTTACTCTAGTATCAGTCTTTTGTGTCTGCCGATGGTCTTGTTTTCACACTTTTTTTTTTCATGCACTTTGGATTTCATACATTATGATTCTCAGAGAGGAGAAGCATTAGAACATTTTGATGGGGTGTGGGTGTGGAGGATATAAGCTACCTACTTTACTCTGACATTTTAAATTTGAATTCTAATGGCCAGACTTTTAAAGGTTGGAGCAGCTTCCATGACAAAGCTGATGACATTGTGAAAATAGATGTGAATGAGGGTGAGCTATCAATTCTGCAGAACAGCTTTCTCCTTGGTGAAGTAAATGGGCCAGGAGACCTGCTCCTTTAAAAAGGCCTTTATTAGTGAGATCAGCTCGGGGGGGGTGTTCCGCAGGGATGCGCACACCGCCGCTGCTCCTGATGACGGCCCGGAGGAGGAGGAGTGCAGCTGTGTCCTCGCAGGCAGAGCTGGGTCTTCTGTCCTCGTCGGGAATCCCTGGGAAGACGAAGTCTGCTCGTGATCCAGGGGTGTCATGTTGGTGTGGTACTTCTTACATCATGGTGGTAAATCCGAGCAGCTCGGGATGGTCCACATCACTTTTCCAGCCTGGGGTCACTGGTTTTAGCTCCAGGTGTCATTTGGGCTCGTTGTCCTAAGGGGTGTTAAGTCCGGAAAATGTCCCTGTGTCCCCCTGCACTCCCCTCATTTGCATGTGGGTCCATGATGTCACCCTCCTCCAGGTGCCATTTTCAGGGAAGCAGCAGCAGCAGCACTCGACAGAGGGAAAAAGAAACACAGAGGTGAGACAGGGTGGGGGCTGAGGCAAAATGGGGGAGCCAACAATTTAACATTTAACAACTAACATCAATAAACAACCAGAACAGGGCAAAGCTTAACATGAAAAGCTAAAACTTATGAACTTGTTCATAACAATTCCCCCCTCTATTTCTTTGATCAGGCCTTAGCCTGCATCAAACACTGACCTCTGATTCCTGAATATAAAATTTTCTTAGTTTCTGATATTGTTCATATATTTCTCTGGCCCCTTCTTGCTCTTCTTGCCCTTGTTTCTTTTTTGTTCCTGACTTTCCATTAACATAATTTTGGTGCATTTTTGGTTAGTTAGCTTCCAATCCATTTTCATTTGCTTTGTACTCGAAGCAAAGCCAGGTATCTCCTACAGGACATTCCCCATACAGGTGTTGCCTATAAGAGGCTGTATTTCTTACTAGCCAATATACCTATCCATCTTCTCGACAGGTGCTTAACTGGGAGTTATTGAAGCACTTGGGATTTAAGTTGGTATGCACCCTTAAGAGGGACTTGAGATTTTCCCCATCGTACAGGGGATGATAACATTTAGTGCAGGCATCCTCTTTAGTTCCTCAAGTGTTGCACATGAGTAAGATTATCATCATTCCTCCCAAGAGTCCAGTATGAGCCATTTCCCTCGGCCTCACCTGGTCTTGCCTCTCAGGAAACTGGAAAACTTTCTGGATGCGTACCAAAGTCCCTCTCTCAGGGGCTGGCTCCCTTCACTCCCGATTCCCCACCAATTTAGTCACCCTTTGGGGAATATTCTGTAGGAGATCAGTGCTGTTCTGGGCTCAGAGAAGAATATATGAACTTTTTAATGGTTTTGGTCAGTTATTGGGGGCATACAAACAAAACCCTGAACTTGCCAACTTTCACAACTTTGAACTTCAAAAATCACCCAAGCAACCAACGACAATATCAGAAGAAAAATATGGGTTGAACACACTCTCAGGTAACTTTAAGAAATATCAACTCCCTGTCTTCTCCAAGAGTCCCCACCACAACATAATGTCCATTTGCACACAAACTTTTCAAGACCTAACCAGTCTTTCCATATGAGTTTCTTAACTGTCTCTTAGTTTCCCTCTTAATGTTATTCCAAGATGCTCTGGGTCTCGAGTAGCAGTCCATCCAGGGGCATCTGCCGGTGGTGCCACAGCATCTGATTTGCTGCTGGGAGGTGATACTGGTCCTTTAACCCGAGAGATGTGTGTCCAGCCTCGCTCCTGGGTCCGCACCGCAGTGTGTGTAGTGAGCAACACTTGAAATGGGCCTTCAAACTTAGGGGTTAGGGGTTGGTCACTCCAGGACTTTATTAACACCCAATCTCCGGGACTGATCCGGTGCACGTCTGCATCGAGGGGGGAAGCCTGGGGAAGGCATCCCCCTCCTCTGAGATTTCCCAATGTCCTCCCAGTAGTCTCTAGATATTTTCGGGTTGCTGTTTCTCCTTCTATGCAGTTCCCTGTACTGAAAGGGGTGACAAGGAAAGGAAGTCCAAACACCATTCCACAGGGGGAAACTCCCATGTCCGACCGGGGCCCCGCTCCCACTCGCAGAAGCGCGAGAGGCAAACACTCAAGCCAATTCATCTGAGTTTCAGAAATCAATCCTGTTAAAACATTTTTGAGGGTTCCATTCACCCTCTCTACCCCTCCTGAACTCCGGGGATGCCATGGGGTATGCAACCTCCATTTCATTCCCAAAGCTCCTACCACCTCCCTTAGGGCTTGTGCAGCAAAACGCGAGCCTCGGTCCGAACCAACACCGTCTACCAGTCCATACCTCGAGATCATCTCCTCCAAAATTACTTCAGCAACTACCTCCGCAGTCTCTTTCCTCATGGGAAAGGCTTCCACCCAGTGGGCAAGATGATCCACCAGCACCAACTCAGAAACCGTCAATGGAGCATTCACAAATCCTACTCCTCCGGCCATTCCACCCATAGGGACCTCTCTAAGGGGGAAGAGTCTCTCTGCCCTCAATGCCCTAGACCTGGTGTGATAATAAGGTTCTTCCCCCTGAGCACTATTATGGGGAACAGAGGTGTTAGGGGGTGAGTTATTGTTCAATGCCTGTGGGTTCAATTCCCAGTCCAGGGGAGGAAAAGGAAGGGTATTGGGCAAGGGGGAAGATATTACAGGGGACACTGGGGATGAGGTCGAGGTTGTATGTGAAGGAACAACAGAAGGGGTTGGTAGTACGGGCAAATGAGGAATAGAGGTTGGGGCAGTGGATGGGGTAGGTGAAGGAGTTGGGTTTTGGACAGGAACACCAGGGGCAGTTAATGGCTGGGTCGCTGATGGCAAAGAAGCAGAGATGTTAGGCTCTGTAGGGGATGGGAGTGGAGGTTTATTGCCAGCAATCAGTGGGGGTACTAGGGTTTCAGTGGGAGAAGAAACCTGAAGCGTAGTTGCAGGAGCTGGAAGGGGGGCTTCAGACAATGCTGGATAGACAGGAGGAGGAGGTGGTAAATATTCAAAGGGGTCCCATTTCTTGCCTTTTTCCCTTACCTCCTCATCCTCCTCTTTTTTGTCCTTTTTGTTCTTTTGTAATTTGTAAATCTTGGCATTATCCCAGCCTGTGGCAATTTCTTGCCAACAGGCGGCATAAGCCAGTTGTTCCATATCGGGACAACTTTGGTTCTTTAAATGCTGGTTTAATTGTGTACATAACCACTGGTCTTGGGTCCCGTACCAAGGCCATTCCCCTTGCATTTGTAATTGGGGCCAAACCTTCGTGCAATAATATACCAATTTGATTTTGTCTAGACCCGTTGTTACTGTTAGGACCTCCCATCTATCCAGCAATTGTCCAAGAG
Source organism: Catharus ustulatus (assembly GCF_009819885.2). NCBI lineage: Eukaryota > Metazoa > Chordata > Aves > Passeriformes > Turdidae > Catharus > Catharus ustulatus. Next base: position 400,566 of record NW_024879542.1, read on the forward strand.
GACTACCAGGGGGAATGTTCCTAACCTTCTCCGTAGAGGGACTTGCCCTCCTGCTCTAACAACCTCCCATTTCTCAGGCCAAAAAAAAAAAACTTAAACGGTGCCTCTACCCAAAAGGAAATAGACTGACAGGCAACACAACCTCTAAACAACTGAAAATTACTTGGCCCTTCTAAATTATGAGTCAAAAATTACTTTACCAAAAATCTAAAATGCCCTTACTTAAGCTTAATTCATCAATAGGCAACACAACTAAAAAGACTCTTTGTTATAATTTACCTTTTCAGGCCAGAAATAAAACTTTAACGGTGCCCCTACCCAAAAGGAAATAGACTGACGGGCAACCTAACACTTAAACAACTTAAACTGCTCAAGCTGGCCTCTCAAATTAACTCCTGTCAAAAGTTTTTGCAACTTAAATTCTAACAAACACAACTCCTTTTAATTCACTTAAATTACCGCCAAAAACTCTAATGTAAACCTTAAATATGCCGAACCGAACCTGCAATCCTTTAAGTCACCGCAAGCCTCTAGATGCTTAAGGTCCAACCCTCCCCGTTGAACCTTTTGGGGCTGGTCCTAGTGATCAGCCCCCTACGTACCCCCGCGCCTCGCCCCAGCGGGACTCTGAGCACCTTTTTCCGACGCTGCCGGGGTCCCTCCACCAGGTCTCCCTAAGGACCTCCCCTGCCTAGCCTCCCGCCGGGCCGGATGTGTCCAACCCCGGACTACAAGCAGTCCTTTCCCTGGTGCCGTCACTTTCCTAAGTTTTTAAAGAGAGTTGGGAAAGCGAAAAAAAACTCTCCAGGGTTACCTGGGGGCGAGCTCTCTGTTACCGGAGAGTCACCCAAGCAGGGCCCGACCCCTTTGCCGTCCGCCGGCCCGGCTTGACCACCCTCCCCCAGTAGGATGGCCTAGGCAACAGGGATGTGTGGGTGTGTGTGTGCTGCCTGCCTCACCAGTCCTCACGCGATTCCCTGACTCCCCACCCCCGTGCTCTGGGCGGCGGGTTTACAAACTCCACCCTCCCCTGGAGTCGTGACAGCGCAACACCTACGGCGCGTCTGGTCCGGCCCTGGGGAACGGGGCCCTCCTGGACGCTCGGCGCCGGCGGTACCTGGGGGTACCCTGCCAAAAACTGCACGCCACTCACACCACTGCCTAGGCCTCCGCACGCCCGGAGTCACCTAAGCTGCCTTGGGAGGGAGCTTAATGCGTGCCACTCACACCCTGGGTTTTCCTCCGCACGCCCGGAGGGGGGAACCTATCCCCAAGGAGACGCCTCACGCACTCGCTAGGCCTTGGCAAGCCTCACTCGCTTCCCCTTGTTCCCGGCTGGCCCCCTCGCGGGAGATCCAGAACCGCGGTACTGAAGGGTCCGCACTCACTTCGGGGGTCCGAGCTGCCGACCCCCATCTCATTCACACACCACTCGCTCGCCTCCTATTCCCGCCACCGGCTATACTTGCCCCGGCGCTCCTCTGGTCCGTTGGTCCGGGCTGATCTCCTGGTCCTCGTAGCCAGCTGTCCCTCGAGGTCCGGTGGGGCGGGTGGCCGGTCCGTCCCTGGTCCTCTTCGGGCGTGGCTATCCCGGACGAGCCCCCAAGTAAATGGGCCAGGAGACCTGCTCCTTTGAAAAGGCCTTTATTAGTGAGATCAGCTCGGGGGGCGTCCACGGGGATGCACACGCCGCCGCTGCTCCCAATGACGACCCGGAGGAGGAGGAGTGCAGCTGTGTCCTCGCAGGCAGAGCTGGGTCTTCTGTCCTCGTCGGGAATCCCTGGGAAGACCAAGTCTGCTCGTGGTCCAGGGGTGTCATGTTGGTGTGGTACTTCTTACATCATGGTGGTAAATCCGAGCAGCTCGGGATGGTCCACATCACTTTTCCAGCCTGGGGTCACTGGTTTTAGCTCCAGGTGTCATTTGGGCTCGTTGTCCTAAGGGGTGTTAAGTCCGGAAAATGTCCCAGTGTCCCCCTGCACTCCCCTCATTTGCATGTGGGTCCCTGACGTCACCCTCCTCCAGGCGCCATTTTCAGGGAAGCAGCAGCAGCAGCACTCGACGGAGGGAAAAAGAAACACAGAGGTGAGACAGGGTGGGGCTGAGGCAAAATGGGGGGGGCCAACAATTTAACATTTAACAAATAACATCAGTTAACAACCAGAACAGGAAAAAGCTTAACATGAAAAGCTAAAAACTTATGAACTTGTTCATAACACCTGGCACTGATGCTTTGGATATTGCAGAAACAGCCCTCAAGCTAGGCAGCCATGGGCAGAAAAACCTTTATGGCAGAGTGATAGGAGGGAATCCTAATTTACTTTACATTTACTTTAGCCTAAACTTGACTGGAGAAAAATTCTGGATGAAAATTTTGGTCCTCTCAACACACAGTTGAATTTTGAGGCTTTGATAACCTTTTAACATCAGTCCCTAAAAAGGGATTTCTTCCTGCAGTAATCATCTGGATTTGCAAAGCAGAAAGCTGAAAAATCTTGCAAAAAAAGAGAAAGTTTTGCCCTTTTAGAGGGGGGAAACTGAGGTATAAGTTTGTGCAGCCACTTGTAATTAGCAAAGTAAAATCAGAGCAATACTGTATTAATTTTCTATCTTTTCCAATACAATAATTTTTAACTCTTATTTTCTGTTGTTCAAATAATCAAAGTTTGCACTGCCCTCATTGGTCTGCTAGAGGGTTGACACTATGACATTGAGAACTTTAGAGCTTTAATTTCCTTTTAGAACCACAAGCTTAAGTATAAAAGGAAATGGTAGGGAAAAAAAAGATATTTTCCCAGATAAAATATTCTCTTGTGTCAAGGGTGGCAAAACCAAACTTAGCTTTTATATTTAAAATAGTATCCTGTCCAACTTCCCTTCCTACCTCTATCTAAATTCTTAAGTGTTTTGAAGTAGCAGAGAGCTGCAGTGCAGTGCAATCTGCAGAATATCAGCAGTATTTTCAAACATGTGGTAGTGTTTTTCCACACACTTAAAAGTGACCCAACTCTAAGAGCAAATGAGACTGTTTCAAAAATAACATTAACTTTGACAACTCTATTTGGTTTTATGTTAACCTCAAGAAGACTGACTCTTCCTGAGACTTAAAAAGAGCACTGTGCTTTCCCTTGTTCCCGACTGATACTGCTAAGTAGTTTTCAATACAGCCAGCAACTTACAGGAAAAATTTGGGTTTTGAGCCACATGCCCGAACCCCCATATTGCTATGAATTAATACCTAGAAAATGCTTTGGATGGATACAAATCCTTTTTTATGATACATCATTTAGAAGGCTTTAGTCCTTTTACTGTGGCTTATTAAAGACGGATATATGAGTCTCATTTCACCCTGATCAACATCACTGGCAAATTCCAATTGATTTTGCTCAGAAACAGGATTTTGCCTTTTCATTGTCAAAGATTTCTTTTGAGAGATTACATTTACATGGAATCTCTCTTCCTTGTAAAGTTATTTATTACAAATAATTTTTTTTCAATTTATTATTCATGAAAACTATTAACATTCATGTGTGGTAAGTAGAACAAAACTGTAGAGTTGGAAAACTACTACCTGGTGCCAGTTCTCAAATTAAGGGTCTTTTTGGCTGTTACTTACCAAAGAAAAACCACATTTCATTTGATTAATTAATGACAGGAAGTGCAAGGAAACCATGCACAGATTTAAATTGTACTTTGAAATGACAAATATTTGTCTTTTTGATATTTCTCACTACAAGTATGAAATAGAATTTATTGACATTCAACAACTGTATAAAAATGTTCTATGACTAGAACACAGAAATTATTTAATAAGTTCTATGAAAAGTCAATTTGCATGACATCAACACCTAGCCTATAATGGGTGGTAATGGATTGTTGGCTTGATTTTATACCACTTGACATCAGATTACAATACAATGAATAAATGTTAACCTATAATCCCTTTAGTAAAAGCTGGCATTGTTTGTCTTCTCTTGTAGAGACCACATTGATTTTCTTTTATTGGATGCTCAAGTGCTGTGCCTCAGATTGATTACTTTGAATTAAATGTGCAGAGAACATTTTTATTATTCCAAACCTGGAGTCTTTACATTAAAGGGATACCCCACGCCCTGCTACACTGCTAAAAGTGTGCTCTACCATTTAATTTGGATTTCTTTCATTTTCTCATTTCTTTTCAGGGTTACTGAGATGCTGACCCCTGCTCTACCCCTATGCCCCTTGACCCTGACACATCTGAGCAGTGATGACTCTGACGGTGGCAAATTAATAGCAGCATTGCTTGTTAATTGCATAAGAGAAAAGCCAAAAATTTATCACTTCAGTCACGGCCATTGCTTCCCTTTGACCCTCTTCTCCCACAAGGCTTTAGCTGATGGTCACATCTGTGGTTTTTCTGTATCCTACATATTTGCCATACAATTATTCAGCATCAAACCTTATTAATCAAATCGATGCTGTGTTTTAAATGGAAATTGCTGGATTAATACAAGCATTCATTTCACTCTGAAAATCTTGATGCCTTTAGCACACAGAATACAAGCAGAATATGAAAGAAGGGATGTAGAGACCTGATTGAATTAGGACGTGCATGCTGCGCATTAAATTACATATGCCAGCAGGGGTCCTTGCTTTTATAGTAAAATACTTCTGTAGAGTACACATATAAACCTCCTGTGATTTCTTTAGACTAGTCAGTGTTCTTGCACCAAATAGGGTTGTAGTGGCCATTTATGTCTCTAAATACATATTTTTAAATTTGTTCTGGTATTTGATAAGTATTTTGTTTAAGTATTTCATCAAACAAAGCATTAACAAAACAGCAATTGAGTTATTGCTGCTTCTTGAAGATATTGGTCAAGGAGATATCTTGTCCTTTTCTCTCCCTATTATATTCAGTTATGCACGAATAAATAGTTATCAGGTAAAAAAAAAATAAAAAAGCAAAAGTAAGTCACAAAGGTTTGGGGTTTTTTTTTTTTTTTTTTCTACATGTAAACATTCTAAACACTCTAAGCAAATGGCAACTTACCTGCTTGGGTAATTTCTAGCCCCTTTTCACATCCTATGTAAGTTTTCAGTTTTCTGCCAGCCAATCCATTGCATAAAGGGCGGGGGAGGAAGATAAAAAGTGATGAACTGTGAAGGTAAGAAAGAACACAGGCAGAGCACTGATATTACAAACAGATTTGATGAGCAACTTGTAGTACTTTGTTGGCCATGACTTGCATGCTGTGAAAACTCTCTGTAGACAAATGTTCTCATTGAAATCTGTATTTGGTAAGTAAGCAGGGTGGGACTGATTTTTCATTGTTTGATAATAGGAAGTGGAGAGGAAAAAGAAAAGGTAATATCTTGTGCAATATTTGAAAATCAAGACCAGAAGACATGGGAAAAAGAATGGGAAAATTAACTTCAGTAGATTTTCTCCCCTGCAAATGCTGAAGTGCACCAAATCATTTTGGAGACCATTGACTGCCATTATTATTTTGAGATCTGAACACCAAGTTTCGCAATCTTATTTCTGGGCAATATATTTTTAAATGTGGTCCTCCCTGCCATATTCTATGTCTTGCCATGTGTTCAAGCAATTAGATAAAACCCAACCCCAAAAGCAAAGGAGACCAATGCATTTTTTGTGTTCATGAAATGCTGCTTGTGTTGTTTTCATTTGGCTACATTATGAGTTATCGTCTACCAAGAGGCATTCTTCAGGAAATCAAAGTTTTCTCAAAACACAAACTGGAACACAAGTACAGTTCAGAGGAGAAACTAGAGCAGGCCTCTCTCTCTTCTAGCTCAGCTTGAGCTCTACCATATATCAGCTTCACAGCACAGTGGAAAAGCACAGATAACATGCTCTATGAATGGGAGTCATCAGTAAAGATTTCTATATATGTCCCTATTTTCAAAGTGGCATGATAGTTCAGAAGAGATTTATATTTAAAATCCCCAGAAAATGCATTCTATAATTATTAAAATTATGTGCTATCATGCAAATCCAGTCTTAATACAAGACTGAAATTACAGCAATTTCAGGACTATATTGCGCACAGGATTATAAGGTGCACCTCCGGGAGTCGACAAGTTTCACAACTTTGTACATTACATCAGGCACACTGGACTACAAGGCGCATCTTTTTTTGGCAGTCAGGATCCGTGCCACGCTCAGCAAAGTAACGAATTAGTAACAGGATCCCACCATCGTGGCGTTTACTGGCAGGTGCTCAATTTGCAAACATTTTTCACAGATTGGTGTAGCCTTTAAACGCAGCCCCAAGCGTCCTCCCCATGCGCAGGCCCTGGCACTCTTACCTGCCCCCAGCTGGTGAGGCGGGGCTTGGGGCGGCCACGGCTCGTGGCTGCCATGGTTCAGGGTGGCTCAGGGCTGCTGCGGCTCACACCTCAGGGTTGCTGCGGTTCAGGTGGCTCAGGGCCACCACGGCTCGCAGCAGTTCAGGGCGGCTCAGGGCTGCCCGGTCCCGCCCTCCCTGCACAGCTCCTGCTGGCCGGTGGCTGCCCGGTCCCGCCCTCCCCACGTGGCTCCTGCTGGCTGGGGGCTGCCTGGTCCCGTCCACCCCTCACGGCTCCTGCTGGCTGGGGGCTACCTGGTCTCTCCCTTCCCGTGCGGCTCTGTTCATGGCTCGCACTTCCAGGTTGGCAAATTTCACAACTTTGTACATTATATAAGGTGCACCAGACTATAGGGCGCACTTCCGGGTTCGGACCAAAATTTTAGTCAAAAGGGTGTGCCTTATAGTTGTGAAATTACTGTACTCCAAAGATGTTTACACCAGTGTAGTAATAGAACTTCATTTGGCAATCACAAAAACAAGTTACTATGGTTTATTTTATGACATAAATTATTTCACTTTAATATGTCTCCTGTCAAATTAGATGAATTTACTTACCAAACTTTATACATACTACATGATTAGTTGTAAAAGAAGATTAGTTGTAAAATAAGTCAGCTTAACATCCAGACATAGCATTTTAATAACAACTTGATATACAAAACTGTCAGGTACTGTCTGCTAGCGGGAAATAAATAATACCCTAGATCCTTCACTATAATCACTATCATTCAGTGTACGCGCAGGTTCTGCAGTGCGGCTCAGGCTGACATAAAGTCAGAAGTGCTTAGCATCCCTCACCTGGTTCCCAGAGAAATCCGCATACAGGAGAGAAACATTGGTGGATGATGGGAAAATGCTCACTGGACTGAGACTCACAGGTGACTTTGCACACTGGTTCATACAATACAACCAACTAAATGCAAGCTTTTTATAATTTAATTTTTCTATTTTTTTAAAATTTCATTTTTCATGTCACTTTAAACCACATAGACATATGATTGTGCAAAGAGAGATGTGCCCTTTTCTTTCCTGGATTAAGAAGCCTCCATCCATGTGCTTGTGGTGCATCCTGGACACCAAGAAATTCTCATGTTTGGTGATAGAAACCCAGTGATTTCTTTCTCCAAAACTACATGCAATGGGTATTTTCTACAGTTTCATTTTTCTCTCACCAGGAGAGGGAGAAAGTATATCCATATTTTCACACATATGGGCCTCAGAAATGTAACATCGATTCCCATTCATGCTACCAACATCGCTTGCCAGTCACCCAGGTGACTTTAAATAAAACAGTTGAAGTAGGTGCTCAAGCTTACTATCATGTTTGCATTAGGAGGCTACAAACATTCTTTAGCAGATCTGTTAAACTATAAATCTTTGAATTGAAACCTGAATACTATACCATGGTTTCTCTTCTCTATGTAGCATGCACTAGGTATTATATATTATATCAAAGCACAAATCCTTCTAACTGATTGAACAACAGAAATCTTCCCACTTTCTGGATGTCCCTTGACACAAAGAAATGAAATTTTTGTGATGAATAAATTTTGTGAGGGTTAGGGATGATAATAGAACAAATGCTTTCTATATTAATCTACAAATTACAAATTTTATTGTAAGAGAATCCAGCTGAATAAATAACAAAGGATGGGCTTACATTGTCCTCACAGTACATTAAAATAGAATGAAAAAGCATGTCCTAAGCATATAGGCGTACAGAAAACAAGCTATAAAACATACAATGATCAACTCAAATCTCTGAAACACATAACTGATAACAGTTAAACATTTTTCAAAGAAAACATTTTCAAAGTTATCATGGTTTGTGTTTTGCTATTTATAGCAAAAAAGCAAACAAAAACAACTAACATAACAAAACAACAACACCTCTCAATGACAGGTTTGTGCAACTGCTTACCCCTCAGAACCTGACAGACTGTATCATATAAGGATGGGTAGAGCATGGGCTTAGAAACCCTGTCTTCATGTAAAAGGAATGATTAAGGAATTTACAAACCTGAGCTATTTTCCTTCTGCAGTACATGCATCTGTTTCACAAGATTTCCGACCCACTGACGTGGTGAGGAAAGTAATCACCAATTTATTTTTTACAAACCGACCATTTAAGTGTAGATTACCATTTTGGAAAATGCTCATTTTTAAAATTCATATATTACTTGATTTTAGCAACAGAAAATGCAGCAGACTGATGATTTAAATCAACCCAATATCCTTCCTCACATCAACTCCTCAAATAGTCCAGAACATCTCAACAAACACTTGAAATGCTACCAAGCCCCAGCCGCCACTTCACATGATTTATGATGTCATTAATGTCAAGCTATCAGTGGACAAGAGTAAAAGAGACAAAAGCAAAGCTGACTAAAAACAAATAGTTTTGATTAAACTCAAGGACATTTGGTACAGCTTTCAGCAAAAAGGCATTAATCATTTCCAAAGCTGACCTTGTTTTTTTTCACCCCAAATGCAAAAATAATATGTGTAGGGATTCCAGCAAAATCTTTGAAGTCTAGTGTCTATGTAGCTGGATTGACTTGTTAAGGCAAAAGTATTTACCAGCAATACCATTGCCTTTTCTTCTCTGGGGTAATTTTTGTTGATAACTGCCTCAGCACCCGAAAATTGCACCCTGTTTTTGACAATATTAGGGTATGAGGAGTATTCTTTATGTCTGAGGCATTTTTCATCCCAGTAAAATATTCTATAGTATATTAAAGAAGATCATGATCCACAGATACACATCACTCTTAAAAAACACCCCACACCCCATAGCAGACAGACAATGACAAATAGAATATATTAAAAAAAAAAAGAAAGAAAGAAAAAAAAGAAGGAAGAGGAACAGGAAGAAGAAAGAAAAAGGAAAAGGAAGTATGTCAAGTGGAATAAATTATTTTCATTGACAACCTCTATCTGTATAAATGTAGAACTTCTCTTGAGGTCTTTGGCTTACATTTGCAGAACTAGAAAGGTGAGTAGTAGACTGGATTATTATCAAACACAGAAAAATACTTAGTTGTCATTTTAATACTGATTTTCCCGTTTGTAAGACCATAAATTTATGTATTGATGTAATGTGTGCAAAATTTCATCCTGTGTACGTATGTGTGAGAACAGAAAGTGTAAGGGATAGTTTTTGACTGTTATTTATGCAATCTAAAACTGGATCAGGTCATCTCAGGAAACACATTACAGGCCTATGAGAGAGCTACTCTAAGTATTTAAAATGCAGATGGAAAGCAATACTTCAAGCTTTAAGAACATTACTAAACCCCTTTTTTCATAATGGGTATTATTTTTGGAGCTAATGAGGATTTTAAAAAAATTAACTTCCCTAGGAGAGGGAGCTTCCCTAGAACCTGCTTCCCTCTAAATCTTGAATCTTTACAAAAAAATCTCAGTCTTCTGCTCTCTCTGATTCTAATAATCAGCTTATGGTATTATTATTTCACAGTCTATAGAAAGAAGGTTAAATATGTTCTTTCAGCAAACATGCTTTTGTAATTTAGCGTGCAATTACAGAATCACAGAATATTTTGAGTTGGAAGAGACCCGCAAGGAGCACCAAGTCCAACACCAATAAACTCTCCACAGAAGGATCAAATCCACAACCTAGGTGTTTATTAGCACCATGCTCTAACAAACTGAACTAATCTCAGTGAATTTGATTACTAATGTAAAATTACAGAAGAGCTATTATGGCTTCAGGATAAAATAATTAAATGACTGTATATAATTTTTATTTCTTTATAAAAGTACCTAAAACTTTCAAAAATTTTATATCATTTTATTGTAATATGAAATCGAAACACTATCTCACATTCCTCTGGTGTATACCATGAAAAGGAGTGATACCCACTACTTCCAGCAGCAAACTTTGTCTCAAAAGAGATTTGAAACAAAAATTTTTGCTTCTAAAACTAGTATTTACTCTGATTAGCAAAAACTATCTTCTCAGTAGTTTTATGGGAAAAAGGTTGTATCAATTGTGCATGAGATATCACTCTCAGAGAATAATAAACAGATACTAGATGTTGAAATTCTGACATAGTTTACATAACAATAATTCAAACATCTGTTATAATGACAAGGGATATGAGCAGAACAGAGAGTACATGGGAAAGCTATGCTACTTTTAGTACAGTTATAATGTTAAATCAAAGCACTGCAGCTCAAGGCAGCTTTCTGCTAATATAAACAATTTTCTACATATTCCTGGGCCACAAGCTAAAACTCAAGATTCAGTTACAAGCACAAGGTCAAGAGGGAATCAACAGTATGAAATTTACCGTTTATGAATCAAAAGAATAAATTGCTAATTAAGGATGAAAACAAATTAGAAGGTAAACTCTCACTTAACTCATCAAATAAATTTGCTGGTTGTAGAGGTTTCAATGCATTTATTGCTTAAATCTAAAACAGCACCTTTTTTTGTAGCAGGATTAGCAAATCACCTTTTTATATTTACTTCTTTCTATAGCCAACATCTGACTATAATTATGAAAGTAAATATTTAATCATGTAATTTGCTCAAGAGAAATAGAAATAAGATTTCTTTGAAAATCACATTCTTGCCTTCAATTATACCCATGAAAACCAAACTTTTATCTCTCTTCTGGTTTCACTTCGCCTTCCACACCCAATCGATATCTTTAAATGCTGCAGTGAATGTTAAAGACTTATAGTAGCTGTTGGTGAAGAGGGCTTCCTGTAAAAGATTTTCAAGACAGTCTTTATAACCATGAAAGATTTTGCATATGTTTTTCAAAGACCGTATTTGTTTATTTTTTTACCCCCACAAGAAGAGATGCAGCAATCATAAACCACTTGCTGGCAGATGAATGTTCTGAGATGCATGGCTAGGAAGAAGAAAGCGTTTTTGGAAAATGAAGAAAGAAAAGGTATCTATGTTTCTTACTTGGTTTTACCATACTAGAGTCAATGGCCCAGTGCTATTAGGGAGCTCATCCTACATGACTTAAAATTCATAATTTCTATGGGGATGATTATTTTCATATGAGTAACTCAGTCTTCTGTGTCACTACTGGAAAAGACTGGATAATCAACTAAGATATGGTGCCTTATATGTGTAAAGTTGTAGCTGGGTAATGGAAATCCCTCAGAGACACATTGCTTTTCATCTCTCTCAGCTAGGTTCAGCATTTCTCACAAAATATAACCTGAAACACTGTCAGAGCAAACTGACAGTCTCTTTCCACATGTTGGAAACTCTCTTTCCATGCATTGCATCCTGAAAACTTATCACTAATGGTTCAATCTCTGCACAGATTTAAGCCACAGTCTCTATTAAAGTGCTTGCAGTTACTGCTGTTACTAATTGCTTTAGTAGTAAGGTTATGAAGTGATGGAACTACTTTTGTGTAAGCAACAGAGCATTATTTAATAACTTATTGCTACTGACTCGCATGGAGTTTTGACCATTGCTCTTGAAATGAAATGTTCGTTAATGGGTTTCCTAACGTGAATATAGTGACAAAATAACTCATCATGTTTTAATAAATGTGAGGTTATCAGTCTGTTTCATTAAAAGATACATGGGTTTGATTATTTCTTTGTGGAAAACATTGTTGATTTTGTTCCTTTGAAGGATGATTTATAGGCTACCTTCTTTCCAGAGGGCGGCTAATATCAGATGCCACAATCACTATAACCATCAGTATTTCTTCTTGCTACCTAGAAGATGATTAGAGATGTCATGTTAGATCTCATAGGTTGCTGAGATATGCCAATTTGCAGATCAGGTGCTAGAACTGAAATCTGCACCAGGAAGGCTTTGCACTTGAAGCCACAGAACTAAGACCTCTGTTAAGAATATTTTTGAATACTGCCAGGATTTAATAGTGATGGAAGACTGATGACTAGCTATCTAGATGGAATAAATTTCAATTTATCCAATCATAGGACAAATACATTTTACTTCTTCCATCTTTGGAGAAAATATCCCTCCTCTCACCATTGCTTGAATATTAATGACCATTAGAGATATCCCACTTTATGAGTACTACTACATTTGCTCTCTAAATTAATTAGGGATGCATATTGAATAAGACTAGTATCCAAAAATACTTAAAAAAAAAAAAAAGCAAACCATGAAGAGTCTGCTGTGTTTTTGTGCCATGTGTGACCAACTCTGAGATTTGTTCCTGGTTGTGTCATTACTGTATCCCAGTATATCACAGTCATTTCTATTCTCTCTGAAAGCAGGGTAAGGGGAAAGCCTTGAAGTCATGAAGTACATGGCCCATGCTGATCTGCTGGAAGACCACACAACAGTGAAGTAGGTTTTCATCTCCCAGCTTCCCCCTTAGGCACTTAGACAATTATTCAACATTCAACCATTTGTTCCTGTCATTTTCTTGATACCATATTAATATTTCCAGAAATAAGCTAATTAAAATTAAGGGAAGACTTCAGCAGGGGAAATGGATTAAGGACTAATAAGAAAAGGCAAAAACCCCACTTTCCAATGGTGTTTTTATGGTAGAATATCAACTGATTATCCTGTGTCTAGAGGTACTACGTCTTTCTCATCTAAAGTCATGTATGCAGATAATCTTACATATTTCATGGGCTCATTGGGCAAAAGAGGAGAGCTACTGAAAGTGTTTAAATAGAAATAAGCCTCTGACATCAAAATTTTCAGGAATGCTACTGACAGATGTCAGCATCAAACTCCTTAAAAGGAGAGAGTGGAGAATTGTCCACAAATGGACATCTTACGCCAAAATATTTGCTCAATAACATGAAAACTCTTACGGGCTATACTACAGGTCACTAATTTTTCAAGCATTTTCTCCTATAGCTTGATAAATACAGTATCTTAATATAGTATGTTTCCTGAATGAAAATCAGCAGTACTTGACAGAAGCATTTTTAGAAAAAAAACTGTAAGTTTATTTTTAAATTTGAGGAATTTTAATATTGAATATTTAATACTGTGTATTTCTTTTTAAATCTAAAATGTAATATAACAATTTTATCCCCTCTCACAAAAACTAGAATGCAAAATTCTCAGTCTGCTTGTCAGTGTGGGGCAATTTTTTAAAATGCATTTATCTTTCTAGGTTTAAATTAGTTCACAAGCTAACTCACAAAAGCTACAGAGACATGTCAGAAGGAAGACAGCAACAGCATAAAACAACCAAAAATAATATTTCTTCAAAAGAGTTTTACATCAATTTTGGATCATAGAGAAACATCTTGTCCTACAACTATCAAATTTTATATAGGTACAGATCTAGGTATCAAGAGAAAACCTGCTGAATTTTTTTTTTTTCTGTTTTGCTTATTTTTTTCTTCTAATATCTTCTCTTATACTCATTGCACTTCATGAATGTTAACAAAAATATCTTGAAAAAAGGGTATTTCAGTGCATTAAAGTAACAACTGAATTATTCTGGAAATACCTATATATCCAGTTCTTCCTTATTCTAGTAAATGAGCTCTCCACTTTTGGAACAGAAAGGGGACTGAAAATAGCTGATACAAGGCAACACTGAAAATATATTTTAAGTTATAATAATTAATACATAGTAAACTATAATAAAATATTATTTAAGTTGATATAGGAGGGATGAATACTCAGTCCTGGGCAATAGTAGGATTCAGACTTCAATAGTTGAAGGAGGGATAATACTGCAGAGAGATAAAAATTTATGGTTGATATTTTCTTATGCTGTTTTCTAGTCCAATATAGCCATCTCTGTATGTGTCTCCTCTAAAGGAATACTTCACTATTCCTCAGCCAGCATTAAGTAAGGAAAGGAAACAAATGACTAACAACACTTTTATTCAACACAAATGCAGTCTTTCCACAAAACAGAAGGGTTGAGAGAATGAACTCCCAGTCATTTGAAAAAGAGTTTTTTGTTCACTTCAGTAACTGTGCCAGTGCCAGGGGTTGTAAATTGAAAAGGTCTGTATATATCTGTGATTAAAAATATTTCCAGGTTAGACTGTGAAGTGGGACTACCCAAACATCCCTTCTTGTTTAAGACTGCGCAAAAAATGGTAAGATAGCCTTTAATTTGATTATAGTGTGTTTTGCCATCTAGACCCAAAATAGCAAAGGAATGAGGCACAGGTATAGTTCTTTGGGAGCCAATATACATACACTTATAAATAAGCATAAGTTCAAGAACTTTTCTGGATAAAGATGCATATGTAAAATTACAGCTTTATTAAATTATTCACCACCCTCAGTTACAGGACTTCAAAGATTTTCTTGGGCTTGTCCATAAAGGATGGGAAAATATTGGAGTTTCTGGTACATGTTCATGCTGAATCCTTTTAGGTGATAATCTCATTCCATCAAGCAGCTAAATATTATTGTGCATGTAAAAAAATAAATTGTAATCCTATGAGTGGATATCATATAAAAATGCCATGTTAAAAGAAAAATACAGTGATAAGTTCTAATGTTTTTTCTTGATCTTGATATGTGTGCTTAGAAAAAACATGTAGCAAAAAAAGTAGTAACTGGCCTACAAAAAGATGCAAGCAAATACATACCGCCCAGTTTATATCTCAGGTCTTTCAGGTTTTCAGTTTAGGAATCTGTTTATAAATTTGTAAATAAGGCATGTAATCCTTTGTTTTAGAAGTTTGTGTGGAAGACCTTATTCAGTAGTGCTTCACAAAACTGATGAATTTTACTGCTGAGATTCAATAACACTTCCTACCTGGAGTTTGCACTGGGAAAAATTATCCCTTTTAATTTTTTTTTCTTTTTTTCTCCACAGAGACCTTACTTTTCTATAGAGGGCAATAGCAAATAAATATTTTTGCACCATCTTGGGATATTAATTCCTTTTAGTGCTCAAAAGAACACCGGAAAATAGTAAATGAGTCACACACTATTTTCCGCAGCATTTGAAAAGAACTTATGAATGTTTTGCTACCCACAGGTCACACAAGGGAACCCCTGAAGTCTCATGAATTCCTAACTTGAGATGTTTTAGTGGTCAGAGATAATAAATTCCATGATGCTTCACCTCCTGCATATATATATACACAGTAATTTCACAATTATAAGCCGCACCTGATTGTAAGCCACACTTCCGGGTGTTGGCAGCGTTTAGTTCTTTGTCCGTATATAAACTGCACCAGATTATAAGCCGCACTTTCGTTTTCAGTGAGGTAACCAATTTGTAACAATCACGTGATCACGGTTTTTACTGGCAGGTGCTCAATTCGTGAGCTCCACTCCCCCCGTGGTGCCAGTGGGAGCCCCTGCCTTCCCTCCCACCATGGTGCTGGCGGGAAGGAGCCCTCATCATCCCCCCTGCCACGAGGTCGTCAGGATGGAGCCCCCGCCTTCTCCTGCACTGCCAGCAGGAGCCTGCCTGCCCCCACCACGCAACAGAGTAACCAATTTGTAACAGTAGCACGATTGCGTTTTTTTACTGGCAGGTACTCAATTCGCGAGCTCGGCTCCACCTGTAGCTCGCACTTCTGGGTTGGGAAATCTCCAAACTTTGTTTCATATATTGACCGCTCCTGAGTGTAAGCCGCACTTAAAAAGCCAATGTATTTTTGTACTTGCATGGATAATATTATTCAATAAAGCTGTTTGTTGTAAAGGCACATCAGTCTCGAAAGGCAGAGTCACTAGTGTAAAAGTCTATGCTAAAAGTTTTTGGTAAAGAGTCCTAAATAGAAGTAAAGTCCCAATTAGAAGTGGAAGCTGCTCTTGTTGAGGCCCTGGGCTGGCTGATGTTGCTGTTGCAGTTCCTATCTTCTTTGGCCAATGATGATGGTGGTGAGGAGAGAAGAAAAGAAAGAGAGCAAGAGCGAGTGCTTCTTATAAACAAATTACCCAATAAACTCACATGAACGTGAACCATTTCTTCTTAACCTATTAGAATTCTGGTTTCTCAGCATGCCAGGTTACATATAAACTACCCATATGGTCTATCTTGTTCTATCTAAAAAATGTAAGCAATATTCTTACTACAGTTTTATCCTGTCTAAAACAGTGCTCCTGAGCCTTCACAGAAACTTGTTTTCAACACTAGTATCTAGGATTATGTTTTTCAGCCTTCACACCAGTATCTAAGGCCTTTACTCTCTAAAGCACTTAAAACATATTCTTACTTACTTAAACTTACTTATTTACTTATTCTAAAATTTAAACTTACACCTCTATTTTTTGTGTGAGTGGCTTGATATACTTCAATCCATCCGAAGGTTTTAATTCAATTCCTGCACTCTGATTTCTCTCTGAATACTTCAGAGAGACCTTTGATTTACAGACTCCAACATCACATACCATATTTACATAAAACAAGCATTTATTCTTTTTCTTTCTACATGGTTTGCCTCAAACACAGACTCATTGCAAATTTCAGTGTCTATAAATAACTAACACATTTGCAGTAGCTAGAAGAAAGTAAGTATTGTATGTCAACAGGCTAAAAAAGTACATCAATCCAGGGTTGTAGCATATTTTACTATGATATTGTGGATCTTTAGATGTGACAGGTGACAAAATGGTTAGTGACACTCATATAATCATGAGAACTATTTTCAAAAGTATATTATAACTGGTATTCTCAGACATATCAAAACGTAGATTTCTAGAACTGAACTATATGCAAGATATATTGCTATGAGGCATGAGGAAAAGGCAGTATTTTCGTTCTCCCAATGACCTATAAAAAGCTTCTCTGCACATGCTACCTGAATCAATATTTTATACCTTGAAATAAATGCATACTGTAGCTTATAAGACAACAGAATAAATGCATTGAGATGTGCTGAAGCTTTTAGCATTATTCTCTGTTGCTAGTGCATCCTGCAGAAACACATGCATATGTGTGTAAATACAAGCAGGTTTTCACATACACAGCTGGAACAAGCATGAGAATTCATTTCAATGCAGTTGTGCCAAATATAAATAAATATTGCTGTACTTCATAAGAAAGTTGATTTTTAGTAATAATTGTCAATTTGGGGATTCTTAAAAGAGCATGAATGTTCTAAGGAAGAATAACTCTGAAGAATTTTTCACTTAGGTGTGTTGGGTGTTAGTTTTAACTTTCCTCTTTGCCTGTGGAATTTTTTCCCATTGACATGCTAAGAAGCACTGATGGCTAGGTTCTTGAGATGGTGTTGGGGTGGGGAGGGAGTGGGGGTGAGAATCTCCCTGGTTTTTTTGGGAGTTTCTCTCGGAGCAGAGGGAGGGGACACCATGAGATTTGAAACAGGTAAAGGAGGGCAGGGGGCAGTTGCTCGCTCTTGCTCACTCTTGGCTTTGGAGGAGGAAGGTCACTATTGCTGCTGCCACCATCCCAGTGCTGGGAGCTACCTCTCTATTCTTGGACCCTGCCCCCTGCCCTGCTTGGACACCCTTCCCACTTCAGCTTGCTGTTTTCCAAGTGTCCTGCCTCTCCTTTCCATCCCTTCCCATCTGGGACACAGCCGCCATCACCCCAGCGCCCCTGCAGTTGCGTGGGGATCATCGCACCTGCCTCACCCACCAGGAGCCACCAGCGCCCCCTGCCGGCTATGACAGGAATTGCACCAAGGGGAAAGTGCTTGTAGCCAAGGGGGCTGCTACTGGGTTCCTGTTCTGCTTGTTATTATTCCATTGTTGTTGTTGTTTTATTTGCGTTGTTATACGCACTAGTAAAGAACTGTTATTCCTATCCCCATATCTTTGCCTGAGAGCCCCTTAAAATGCATGCCAATATGGGGGGAGAGGATTTGTTTTCTCCGTTTCAAGGGAGGGCCCTGCTTCCCATAGCTGACACCTGTCTTGTAAACCAGGACGAGGTGCTACAATACTTTTTGAGAGAAGACAAGTTTTATAGAGTGCAGTTATGTCGACTAAAATGGTATTTTATGGTGGACCATGAAGTTAGAATATTATTTTATGCACAGCATCTGTTTACCAAGTGAAAAGGCATCTTTGCTTCTGCCATTGAAGTCTTCTGTTTGCATAACAGTTTCTGCAGATTTTTCAGGAAGTCTGTGGAACAATCCAAGAGCACTTAATTATCAGTGTCTTCATTACTGGCAACAAGGGCGGAGTTAGTATAAGGGTTTTGCTCTCCTACTTTACCCTCACTGCTTTTCATGCTAGTATAACCTCCCTTCATACTACCTACCCAACCATTATATTAAGTCTTTCTCCTGTGCAGTGGCTTATTCTCACAGAACCTGAAACTATCCCCATTTTCATTGTCTCATCTTCTCTTCCAGGTACTGACATAGCCACTCTTGTTTCAAATCACAGCAGAGGCAGCTTTCTCGATTGAATCAGATGTGCAAACAAGCACTCAGTTAGACTCTTTCAGGGATTAATTCTTACAATTTTTTAGGAAGAATAATGCACTGCAGAGCACAACAGTCTGTCATACAGAATATCAGTGATTGTTTTATAAACATTACAAGTGTAAATACATTTTAAATAATAATACATATCAAGAAGAAATTTAAAAAGTTGTGCAGCTTCTAATTGTGTCACACCTATTTATGATTTCCAGGAGACTCCTGCTTTTGAAAAGAAGAAACTGATAGGAATTTGCATTGCCTGTGTGTGACTAATTTCATATGACTTCACCATTAGACAAAATTATCTCTATGCCAAAACAAGATCCCAATGCCTCTGAACTAAGAGTGGACTTCTGGAGTTCAAGTGCCACATTAAATATTAATGAGAAGTTAAGAATTAGGCTTTCGGAACTTCTTTAACCCTTCGGATATTTCATTTTTACATACACTTCACACTTGTTCAGCAGCGTTAGACAGATTTCAGAATGCAGTTTAGCTGTTGCTTCCTTTGAATATGTTTATCCTTTAAGAGAATCTGTATGCTTAATTTAAGTGAAACACATCTCTCTTTTTAAATCATAGGTGAATAAGAAAAGAACCATGAGTGGTTCTCCATTTCTTCACTTTTTCAAATTATTTTCCCTTTACTATAAGCAGCTGGAGCAACTGAATAAGAATGTAATTGTAACTTGTGCAAAATTTAGCTCTCTCAGATTCTACTACCATTATAGTCAGTGAGAATTTATGTCCATTTCTGCAGTGTCCAAAGAGTAATACTGTGGGCATATAATTGCTTAAGAAATGAGAACAAATGAGGGTGTTTCTTATAGTACTATTGGATGCAGCTCTAACAAATATTAAAACCCCAAGCCCTGGTAAAATCACAAATTTGTTTGTCAAGGAAATGGATAGGAAAGGTATTTTTTTTATACAGTTCTGAAAAAAAGGGATTTCACAGAATTCACAGAATTCACAGAATGACTAGGTTGGAAGAGACCTTCAAGATCATCAAGTCTAACCCATGCCCTAACACCTCTAGATCATGGAACCAAGTGCCACATCCAGTCTTTTTTAAAACACATCCAGGGTCTACCTCCCCAGGCAGACCATTCCAGTACTTTATCACTCTTTCCATGAAAAACTTTTTCTTAATGTCCAACCTGCATTTCCCCTGGCACAGCTTGAGACTGTGTCCTCTTGTTCTGTTGGTTGCTGCCTGGAGAAGTAGACCAACCCCTGTTGTAACCCTGTTCCCAAGATGTATTAAGAATCTATGTCCCTTAATTTCTGTGAGCCCTGTAAATCTGTGGACTGTCCCTGTACACCCCTCACCCTCTTTTCCTGACCCTACAAAAGATCCCGGTCTTTGAGAAACTTTCTGTTTGCCCCCTGGGAGCCATGAAGAAATAAACCAAGGAAGCCGCTGGGAGAAAGAGCCTCTTTGTATCTTTTATCCTGTTCATGCTATTCATCCCAGGCTTGCCTTGCTACAGAATTGCCAGGGAGCAGGGAAGCATGGGATGTGGCAGCAAACTCCCCGCTGGCCACAGCCACCTTTCAGGAAGTTGTAGAGACTGATAAGGTCACTTCTGAGTCTCCTTTTCTCCAAGCTGAACAGCCCCAGCTCCATCAGCTATTCCTCACAGGGTTTGTGTTCCAAGCCCCTCACCAGCCTTGTTGCCTCCTCTGGACACGCTCAAGCATCTCAAGGTCCTTCCTAAACTGAGGGGCCAGAACTGGACACAGCACTCAAGGTGTGACCTCACCAGTGCCAAGTACAGGGGAAGAATGACCTCCCTGCTCCTGTTGGCCACACTATTCCTGATACAGGCCAGGATGCTGTTAGCCTTCTTGACCATCAGGGCACACAGCTGGCTCATGTCCAACCTGGTGTTGACCAGCACCCCCAGGTCTGTTTCTGCCTGGGCACTGTCCAGCTACACCGTCTCCTGCCTATAATGCTGCAGGGGGTTATTGTGGCCAAAATGCAGGACTTGATACTTGGACTCAATAAACTTCATCCCATTGGACTCTGCCCATCCATTAAACCATTTTAGGTCTCTCTGCAGAGCCCTCCTGCCTTCCGAGAGACCAACACAGTCCATGGAAACTATATCCTCTAAAACAGCATCCTAACTACAAATATGCACATCTCCTCAGTATTTTGCCGAAGAGGCCAAAATGATATTAAAAAGAGTGAAAAAATGCTAAACTTACAAAGTCAAATATTTAAAATTTAGTTAATGCCAGAATTCAGATTGCCTAGATAATCTTGTTTCTGACAGCTTGTGATGATAGATTTAATCACAATGTTATCTCCATAGCTGACCCCTCCTATGGTTTCTCAGGAATCTTTGTTTATGGAGGCTCAAGAATCTAATCTTTGTTTCTGGAGATGCAAGAACCCTCTGCTTTCTGCTTGGTGAGAGTTTCTTTAGTCAAGGACTAGGGTGCCATACACACTCAGGGACATCCAATCACAGCTAGTCCATATAGTCCTGATGCCCATCTTCATCCCCCATCTCAGTCTTTTGTTGTTTGTATGTTTTGGTGTTATATTGTGTGGTCTATGTGCTGGTTTTTTGTGTGAAAAAAGTATAGTTATCCATCTTCTCATTTTTGAACAGAGCAATATGCCTGCTCTTGTTTTTAGCATCACTTCAGCTGTGGACACCTGACAGAGTCACTTTCTCCTTGCCCACCCACTATTTTCCTGGGATGTTGTGCATTCTGCTTTTACACTTTCTAGATTCTTTCAATCTCACTTCTTCTCTCAGCTAACCACCTTCTTGTCAAAGTACTTGGGGAATCCAGCATGCTGAGAGCCTTAGGTGGTTTGGAGAGGCAGAAAAGGGCCTCTGTACTGCATCCCCACTATTAACATCCAGGAATCATCTGGTAAACTAAACCGTCTCTGTATGAATAAGGATCAGAACTTTTGTGAGGAAGTACCGTTCACAAACTTCTTACAGGAAACTCCAGGTCATTCAAGCTTACCTGTCTAATCTTCTCCAAACCTTTTGCCTCACTGAATTAATAAAATGACTGGCTCTCAGTGGATAGGTAACTAGTGAATATTTTTTTAGTTTTTCTCATACCATTATTTGTATTAGCCCTTGTTTATTCTCAGGGATAGAAATCCTGTGCTAACTACTAAAAAGTTACTAATCTATTAATGTTGCCTCAAACATTTCTTTGAGTAGTTTCTGAGTAAATCTGAATGATAATAAGGAATGCACTCTTGTAATATACACTAAAACGATACTCATTAAGATTATACGTGTCTGTGGTTAGCTCAGAGAAATCAACCGGAAGACAATGTGATGCACGAGGAGTTAGGGCACACCCTCTCCGTGACGTTGGCCAATCACAACTGTACCAGAGTTACTTAAGCCGGCGTTTGCCGGGAAATAAACGCATTTCACCATCGACCGTATCGGTGTAGCGAGTGATTTGTCCGGTGACTGGGATTGTAAGTGTGTGTGTTTGCCGTGACCCACTCTAACCAGGTTGTCACTTGCCTTCGTTTTCCCCCAGCGAAGGCAACACATGTCACACAAAAATTAAATTCCTCTATAATTTCTAGCTAACTGTAGTCAGATTCTTTGTAGAATAGTTGGATGCACATACTCATCAGAATAAAATATTCATCTGCAATAGAGCATACTGCTGCAGATAAAACATTCAAAGAATTTAGTTGTCAACTTACCAGACCTGTACTGAACTCATAACAGATATAATTTCTATTATTTTCATTATTTTAAAAATATTTTAAAGTTGTCTTAAAAAAAATATAAAGATATAGGCATTCATCAGCTTTAAATGCACATACCTGATATCAGCCCAGCTTCAAGTCACCCTTCTTGCAAAGGTTTGTGCATACATTTTGACATTATTTGATTAAACCCATAAACATTTCCAATCTTATTCCAATCTAATTCCAAATCTTAGCAACAGCCAAGTCATTTATAAAAACCAATTAAAAGAAATTGAAAGAATCAAAATTTAAACTCATCTTTAGTGTTTGCCACAATGAACAATGGACAAGGATATTTCCTGGGCTTTCCTGCAGGAGCCAGAAAAATTGATACTCTGTCCAGCGGACTAAATTAATCTTATGCTCAATTTGTTTAATAAAGTACATGCCATTAGCAATTTTATATGTGTATTACTTAATCTTTTTATGATTCCGTGAGCAAATAGCTTGCTAAGTAAAAGGGAAAGCACACAGAATCAGGTAACAGGTAGCTCTTGTCAAATGTCTACTTTTTAATTATGTAAACTAAAAATTTTAAATTCTCCCAGGAGAGCAAACAGGGAGGCTAAATTCCAGTTTAAGGAACAGTAAGGAATGAACTAATTTAACATAATTTTTCCTTAGAGTATGTGGTTTCCATGCTCTGGCCAGACACTTCATCCATACAGATCAGCCTCTGCTGAGGGTACAAGCAGGCACTTTTCACGTGACGTTTGAGAGGACAAGTACAAACTCTGGACTGGAGACCACAAGTACTCCAAAGACTATAGATTAGGAGATATCTCAGTCTCTTCAAAGGGAGAATATCTACTACCTTTAGGCTGTCCTCTGCTTCACATCTGTGGGGTGTTCTCCATGTCTTCCCACTCTGATCCTGGGGGATTACACATTATTTGTTGGGCTGTGAATAAAAGCAGTGGAATTATTTTGAGGTGAAATAGATGTACTAATTGCAGTGCTGTCAAATGAAGAAAACAGCGAGGACAAAGCAAATTTATTCAGAATCTCTGTAATTCTATGCTTATAGAAATAAGGTTTTTTTATTGCAGTAATTTCACAACCATAAGGCTCACTGGACTGTAAGGCGCACCCCCAGGAGTCGGCAAATTTTGCAACTTTGTAGATCATATAAGGTGCACCAGACTATAAAGCACACTTTTTTTTTGCAGCGAGGCTCCGCCCCCAGCTCCCCCTGCGCGTTTGCTGGCTGAGGCCCCGCCTCTAGCCAGGAGCCCCGGCCTCGCAGCCTGGGGCTGGCACCCAGTGGCCCCGGTCCTGCAGGCACCAGCAACTGCAGCCCCGCAGGCACCCAGCAGCCCTGGTCCCGCAGCCCCGCGGGCACCTGGAAGCCCCTGTCCCACGGCCCCACAAGCACCTGGAAGCCCCGGTCCCGCGGCCCCGCGGGCACCCAGCCGCCCCGGTCCCACAAGCACCCAGCAGCCCCAGTCCCACGGGCACCCAGCATCCCTGGTCCCGCGGGCACCTGGAAGCCCCAGTCCCATGGCCTCGTGGGCACCCAGCAGCCCCGGCCTCGCCTCCACTCAGCGGCCCTGGTCCCACGGGCACCCGGCAGCCCCGGTCCTGCAGGCACCCAGCAGCCCCAGCCCCGCGGCCCCGCCTCCAGTCAGCAGCCCCGCCCCTGCAGGCAGCCAGCAGTCCTGGCCCCTTGGGCACCCGGCAGTCCCAGCCCCACAGGCAGCCGGCAGTTCTGGCCCCATGGGCACCCAGCAGTCCCGGCCCTGCAGGCACCTGGCAGCCCCAGCCCCACAGCCCCGCCTCCACCCAGCAGCTGCAGCCCCACGGCCCCACCTCAACCCAGCAGCCATGGCCCTGCCGGCTCTCTCTGTGGCTCGCAGCTCTCACTTCCGGGTTTGCAAATTTCCGAACTTTGTCCATCAGATAAGGTGCACCGGACTATAAGGCACACTTCCAGGTTCGGGGGAAAATTTTAGTCAAAAGTGTGCGCCTTATAGTTGTGAAATTACTGTACTTGTAAGTAATTAAAGATCTATGAACTTTCCACTCTGTTCCTGTTGTGTTTTTCTCATCTTCAAATCTCATAATTTAATACATGATTCTTTTTATTACCCAGGCCACATTCTGCAAGAAAAAAGTTTTCATGTACAAACATTTTTATTCTAGTCAGTTGCTTTGTGATAATCTATGGGCAATATTCATCAGATGGTGATTTCATCCATTATCTATTTTTGTCTATGGCAGGCACTGAAACACATGAAAAGTATGCAAAATTTGTTTTGAATGATTGACTCTAAAAGGGGGAGTGTGTGTGGGAATTGCTAAGAAAGACATGTTTTTAGTCATGGTTTTCACTGAAATGTATCTGTTCAAACTCCCTAGGCCTGATCTGTTTCTAGTTAGTGATTTTTTTCACAGTTGACTTGAATTCAAGAGATAACTTCATTAAGATATTTTCATTTTTCCTTGAATTATTTAAATATTCTTGATATGGGAACATGCCATAAATAAAACCTAGGAAAAAAAAACCAAAACCCCAACAAACCGTGGGAATTAAAAAATCTTAAAAGAAAAATTATAAATTGTTCTTTTAAATAATAACTGTTCTATTTTTATAATTGTACTCATATTCCTTGAAAATATATGCAACCTCATCTGTTGGCTTTACAAAACAGTCTTTCTATACCTTGCTGGTTTTTGACTAGCTTTGACCATCCTCTTTCTTGAATCATTCCTCAAACTCTGAGGAATGTAAACAGAGCTAATAAAATCCATACCCTATGTAATTTAAAATTAAGCTTAGGTCTGAAAAGTCTGTTCTCCTACCAGAGCCACAATACTATCTTTGGCTTATTTTGTAATTTTTTGTTCTCCTCCCATGACAGATATTCCTACCATCAGAAGTCTCCATTGTGTAAGTGTCACCATTTACAGAAATGTCTCCTGCCAGGACTTCTAGTTCTTTGAAGTGGCTGGCATGTCACTAGCTGCATGTTGGCCACCATTTTGGAGCTGCTGATACGAAATTGCAAACTAAGCTATGAATTTTCTGGGCATGGCAACGCAAGTGCTAAACCTGAAATTAAGCCATATAGGGGTTAATACTGGACTGCTTTCATGTAACCAAAACATTGTGTAACCATGTAACCAAAACACTTCACTGTGTGTAGGATTTTTAAATAGCGCAGCACTGCCCACAGTTCTTTGAGTCATGTTAGCTCTAAAATCAGTAGCAAATTCGAATGAGTTAAGCTTTCTAAGATTTTCATTAACTGAAAAGGGACAATGAGTGAAAGAATTAAGCAATCAAAACTAGTAAGGATACAAAAGAGGAGTTGCAAAGGTTGAAGATTCAGAAACGTCATAGCAGAGAGGGGAAAAAGTTGAGCAGTCTTTTATCTAAAAAGAGGTAGAAATGTTTGGGACTTGAAACTTAAATGACTGATGCCTTCAGTTCCAGCATAAAGCCACACTATCTATCCAGCCATATTTCAGTGGCTGCTTAGGAGTATGTAGAACAAACCTAACATTTTGGAGCATCATTTTCTCACTTTGTCTGCAATCATTTTCTCTCATGTCTTGCATGCATCATATGCATGTTAGAAGCACCATTCTATTACTGGTGCCTCAAGATATTAGAGTCACAGTATAAACATACACATTTGTTGATATTAGGAAACACAATAATAGACAGAATCTCCTCAATCACCAGTCGCAGTTCCCTCTTGTCTTAAGTAAACAAATCATATAATCACTTTCATCAATTGATCTATCTACACCAGGCGCTAATTAAATTTTCAGTTCTTATTAAATTCAGCATGAGTGGAGAAGAATGTAGTTAAATACTTCAGATAAAATTGTTAATCTTGACATTTGAATATTCATCACTAAGTTACAGACTTAGCAGCCTATTCATAGAAGGGAACTCAGGTTCTTTCTACACAGCTGTTGGCAGTGAAGGTAATTTCTCTTTACTTTCTATTTGGATTTGAAAGGATCTCCTTTTAGTCATAAAATCCTAGAAACACAGATGTTTAAAAATGAAATTTTAATTATTTGTCATTTTTGGCAGGTAAGTGATTTAAATAAGCAGTGCTTGCTACACATGCTTCATCTATAATTCTTCAGTAAAACAACATGTGCCTGTAGAATTTTAGTCATGAGGCAAAACAACTGTTTAGAAATTTGCACATGGAATATGAAAGCAAGAAGGGAAGGAAGAAATTTTTCTCAGTGACTAGAAACAATTGCTTTATTGCTTGTTCTTTTTAGTAACAGACTAATCTTGGTCCTTATTTGCACATTTTTTTTCCTTGATGAGTATAAGAGATTTTCTGCACCTGTTCTTTTTACATTTGAACTAGAATTTTTTGCTATTTGAATTGTTGATGTTTAATGGTAAATATATTTAAAATAAGGGTTAAATTAAGGTCACTGTAAGTAATCTGAATAAATAACCTCCAGTTATAGCTTAAATGGCTTACTACAGACTGTGAAGTCCATTGCTCTGTGGAGGGATATATTAATACACTGCTCTAAGCACACCTTCACATGGCAGATGGAAGTGTCTGCAGCATAATGCAGAGATTACCAAATTTTCAAGTCATGTGAGGTAATACTAGAGGTCTAATTGCAGCAATACTGTGCAAGCTAATTTACCTTTCTTTCCTTTGGCTGTAGTACACACTTGCTAGGAGAAAATTTTGGCTTCTTATTTGTCCAGCAATGCTGAGTAGTGAATTAACTAACCACAGGTATTTCATACTTACAATGATTAAGAAAAAAATTTATAGGCCTACTGAAAATTAATTTGTTTCACCACATGAGCTCTCCAGGGTACTGCTGAATTACTTCTCACCAGTTCCAAATCTCAGTACTTAGTTGACAAGGTGACATACGTCACATTAACTAGCCTGTGAGATGCTTGCTTCAAGGATTAATGAACAATGCAAATCAGTTTTCTATAGGGACGTCCATCATAAAAATCCAGAATTCTGGAATAAAATACCACATTAAAATGCAATATTGTTACAGTTCTGGCCCCATATTATAAACTTGAAACTCCCTATGGATTCTGCAAGTGACAGAATCCCATAAAATACTTACTAAAGATTAAAGTAATGATTGCTGTAGAGGCTTGAGTAGCATAAATGAAATTGTTATATCATTAACTTTTTATCAACTCTTTTCTAAAATGTAATAAAACTTGTCTTATTTGTCTATACATGGCTTATCTAATATGGAACTAATTTAATTTCATATCCTATGTGTAACCGTAGCTGCTCTAAAACCAGTAGCAAATGTCCCTATGGTTATTTGAAAAAGTCCAGTCAAGAGCTCAGCATAGAAGGCTGTCAGATAAATCTCTCTATGGAAGTTGCTGTGCTTAAGAAATTCAACAGAGCACAGCTTGGTAGCATACACCACATGGAGTCTTCCCATGGATTAAGCCCATGTTTAGTTAAAATGTAAAGTTAGTTTTAGAAAATATGCAAAAAGTGATTATTTGAAAAACAGTACAAGATGAAGAATCAAACTATATTGCTCTACAAGTAGATTTGGTTTCTTCAAAGTGTCTTATATTGCTTATACATGAATATGGGATCATGAGAAAGATCAAAATAAATCAGTATTTAAGAGCATTGTTGCATTTATGCTTTTATATAGTGCTTTTAAATGTGCATTTTAATATGGAGCTCACACACTGCTTTAGATTATGTTTTTAAAAACAAACACAAAGGTGTGCCTTTAACTTTGTACTCACACACTGTATATAGAAGAGAAGTTAGTGCAATTGCAAAATCAGACAACTCTGTTTGCAAGTAGATCATGAACAATCCCAACATTTATACCCTCATGCAAAGCCTTACCTATTTGGCAGGTATGCCATTGTGATACAAGGAATTTATTTCTGCTGTTTGTACAAGCAGATATTTAGTCACACATAGATCTGTCCCAGCCACATAGAATTGATAGTGTTGGCTTGTCTGAGGATAAGAATCTATGAGAATGCACTCATTTCTAAATGCCGTAATGTACACTGTAGCTGCTGCTGTACAGAGTACTGACAGACAATGAATACAGTTTAAAAAAGTGCACATCATTTGCAGTGTAACAACCATGCCTTTAAAGAATGGGGTTTTTAAAATTTAAATTATCTGTAGCAGTAATACTACTTTGGAGAATGATGTGTCAACAGTACAGAACTGGGCTTAAAGGGACCAGATTTGCTACCTTGTCTACAGTATTCATGGGTGTACATTCTACAGCATTCTGGTTCACTGACCAAAGAGTTGAAAAAATGCTAATTTTATTAATTGCAGTTGTATTGAGATTGCTAACAATGCAACTAAACTAATAGTTTTGATAATATGATAACATCATCCCAGACTACAGCAGTATTTGGGTATTTTTTTCTGAGTTTGTGTGGTCTAACACTAGAAATCTCCCCATTTCTGTGAGTCCGTTTTTGGTCAACAAGCACTGGGAAACTTGTGTGGGTTATGATTCATTGCCTAACCCAGAGAACATTTGCTGAGAAGAGTCCTGCCCCAGGCATCCTGGTGCAGGGATGGTTACTGTACATCTACAGGTCTTACTGGTGTTACAGGAGAAGAACAAATCTGGTTTATGTTTTTCCACCACATAGAATAAAATAAAAATAATGATAAACATAAGGCCTTTAAATACAGAGTTACAAGGGACTACTAGATCTCTGTCACTTCACATTTACTTTTTCAGAAATGAAAGCTTAGTTGGTAGGAAACAGTGGAAGTTTTTCCTATGTTCATCCAGCATTTTTTGCTTTTTCCTGGGAAAAATGCATCTGTTCCTCCGGATTACAAATGCAATAATTATATTTTATGTACTAGATTTCCTATCAAAACAATATTGTAACACCTACTCTGGTGTACAATGATTTGTACTGTGGATATAAAGAGTGGAGAGGATTCTTTATATACAACATATATATTGCTATACATATATAGAGAGAGATACATAAAAATAAGTATGTAAAATATATATACACTTACTCATGTTCTCATGAAGGCAAAAGTCACTGAAAAAAAGACTGCACAATAATAGAGACCAGGCTTTAAGCTGTTATGAAACAAACTGGCAGATTAAATGAGAGTTCTTGAAATTACTCATGCAGAATCTAATTCTGAAATTCACTTCTCTACATTCAGATAGGGAGAAGGGGATGGGAAGGGCTGCAGTAGCTGTTTATATGGACCATCCGTTTTGTCATCTCTGCCTGCAGCCAGTGATAGAGTAGTTTCAACTCTCTGCTCCTGAAACACAGACCAAATACTACTGCCAGTGTTCATTCTTTCCCTTTCAAAAATTTCACAGGTTCAGACTCACAATAGAATTGATAAGTTCGGGCAAAATTATGGTGCTGTTATTGCCTTGGAGTGGCTACCTAGAACAGGGGCTAGACAAGATTAAGAGAATAAAATCAGTTATTTATTAAAGGCCTTCAATAAGTACACCTTTGGCAGTCAAAAACCTCTGAGAGGGGTAATACCCAAGATGGATGATGATCACAAGTTTTTCAGACAAATTTAAGGTTGGTCTATTTACATATCAGGGGTTAATTCTCCAATTACGGCTTCAGGTGATGAAGTCATATACCCCCAGTTTGCTCTTGTCCTCTAACTTGCTTTTGATCCTCTTGTTTGGTGCCTGAGACAGCAAGGTGTCCTTGAGTTTCAGGCCTAAAGAGAAATTGTCTGAATAAAATGGGAAGACAGTAACTAACAGGCTATGGGGCTCTAGAGTTATACACTAAAGAAGTACAGAATCTGAAAAACATAAAAGCTAAAATCCTGAGACATCACCATTACTTTTTCCTTCCAAATTTGTTTGCAACTATTCAACCAAGAGGTCTATAGACTCAAAAGATGTAAATTAATGTGTAAAATACATTTTTTCTCAACCAGTTTCTCAATAGTAAATGAGCAAGTCAGCAATAAAGAGATAAAAAAACAGAGAAAAACTGGTGTTATTTGAGTGGATGGAAGTTAAACAAAACCTGTTTTGATAATCTTTTACTTAGAACCAGAATTCACAACACTTTCATTTTTTTTTCCATCCCAGTTACCTCTGAACCATAAAGAAGCCAATCAACCGCACCAATCTTCAAGGCTTAGTGTTTTCATATCTTGATTTTAAGTTGATTTTAGCTACCAAGGGCAATGCTTGGTGTGGTGACTTTAAAATTTCTAGGACCTCCTAGTAATCCACACACCTTCTAGAAGCTCAACAAAGAGGAAAGTGGGGTATGACTCAGAAGTATTGTTCCTTTCCAGGCATTTCTCTCTTGTATGGAGACCTACATAGCTGCAAAAAGTACTTGAATAAATTAGAGCTTTTCTGCCAAAGTTCTCCACATCCAAAACCCTCTGAAATTAACCTCCTTTATTACACAGCTGCTGTTCTGAGTAGCTGTACATGCCGAGGAAATTTTCAACTGAGTGTTTAAATACCAGCATCTGAGATTGGGAACTCAGTTTTGCACCATGGTCTCAGCTCTGCCTGGGCAATGCAGTTTGACAATATACAATCTTCCTCCAGGTAGATGTTTACAATGATCCAAAATCCCAGTCTCTCATACTCATGGGTGGCTGTAAGAGACAATATCTACTCAGAAGGCTAAAAGAATAAACATTTTTAAAGTAAGTACATGGGGAATTAGAAAAGTAGTTCTTGCCTACTTGCGTAGCCAAGAGTGTCTGTAAAGAGTCAAAAGACTAAAAATTTGTAAAGTATATTTTTATGGCAGAATAAATACGTTTTATGGATTGGAATTTCTTGCCTCTGGTGGGATGGGAACCTTGTGCTATTCTTTTTTAACATGGTCAAATGTTTCCTGTTCTTGCAGATCATCCAAAGATTTTCTGTGTCACACTTAACATGTTTTCCAAGTCAAGTTGGCAAAAGGGTATTTTAAGCAAAGTGCAAAGCACAGTAGGATGTACTGTATAGTGCCATCTGCTGAAAAGTGAACATAAGAATAGAGCTTCGTACATTTTACATTAATGCAGAAAAGAATCTAGAGTTGGTATATGGATATGTCCCATTCATCCTCATTTAGATTCACTATCTCAATTTACATTATGAACGTGAACAGTCAATTCTGGAGATGATGGCATTGTGAATGATAGTGTGAATGGTTCCCAAAGAAGACACTTGAACACATATGGAGCATATTTGCTTCACCAAGACTCTACACAACTGTTTTTAAGGGATTTTTGCTCCCATCCTAGAGAGTAATCCTCATTTCAGACCCAAATATGATGTGAAAAGGACATAGGTAGATGTAATTTCCTGTTTAATATTTTTAATCCACAAAAACCATTATGTAACCATCGCATCAAATCTGTTTCTAGTTTTCTATTTCAAGCTAAGACTCAAGACCCTTGAGATAGGGACTTTGAAGGTTGTTTTTATAATTAATTTTTCATTTTTCTTATTTTCCTTTTAGAAAATCACTAAAAGACTTTAATGCTATCTGCTTTGCTGTGTTACTCAAATGACTAAAAGGAAGAGCAGTCAACATGTTGTCCTAATAACTCTGAAATGATACATAAAACAGAAAACTTGGAATAATAATTTGCCTTACTACGCTGTCTTTGTCACAGAGGAAAATGCTGTATTTCATGAAATAGGGCAGAAGTTTAAATTAAAAACTTTTACACAAAAGTCTTATCGCACCAGAAAGCACTCTCAAGTAAGAATTAATGCCAATACATTTAGAATATAAACCTATGTTAAGAGTCTTATTTTTGTGAAAAATTTGCTCTTGAATGTTTTAATTTGAGCTCTCTGGGGTGGTTTAAGCTACCTCATACAATCAGTTCGTACCCAATTAAGACTCTCCTTGTGCAGACAAACTATTAAGAGTATGAAACACATCTTAAAATTTTCATTATCCTTATTTTAATTTTCCTTAATTTTTATTTTCCCATATTAGAGTTTTTAGTAATTAAATAATAATAAAATCAGTATTTTTTCCAAAGTACTGATCTGTCAATTTATTGGGTGGAACTGTTCAAAGATTCATATATCTGATATCATATATCACACTGAACCAGGTGTCTGGAAATAACTATTGCATTTTTTTTAAGTTATCCCAGATAAGTTATCTAAAAGTCATAGATCTGAGACAGTGTAGGCAATAATCTGTTGCCTCAGTTCACCGTAAGTTAGCATCTTGCAGTGGATTTAGAATATTTGTAATATTTGTTCTTATATATTCCATGCATTTGATTTTCTGTTTTTTGCTTAATACTGACTCATAGATAATTCCAAGAAGGGCAGCATAGCCCACTGGTGGACTAGAAATTGAGCAAAATCTTAGTATAACAATAACAAAGTATAACTTCATTCACTAAGATCTAATGGAGCAATTCCAGTGTTGTTCCTTTCCAGTTTATTGCTCTTTCCTAAGGTGTTACTGTGTGGACTGTCTTCAGAGGGATGTGGTTACAATTTGTATCCTTGAGGAGCCTACAGGGTTGCTGAAACAAAGAACTCTGAAGTGGATAAAAAACCACCTGTTAGGGAGAGATTCAAAGACTATGGTGATAGGTACCTAAACAGGAGAAAGCCAGACTTCTCCAGCCCTTGTGCAGTGCATAGACTATCTTTCCTACTGAAAATTCTTTCTTGTTGTGTACTATTCTTGCCCTTAAACACTGTATGAATCAGCACGTGTGTGACTATGTACAATGAAAAAAACACAACTGAAGTCCAAAGAATAAATTTATTTCATTACCTTGCTGACTGGAGGATGCCAAAACAGCACTGGGCTGCAGAGACACACAAAACAAGGACGTAGGCATCATTAGGCTCAGTCCAATCTTCGGCAGGGCTTCAGGCCTGCTATTGGCACCTGTTTATCAAAGGCCTAGACATGTATGGTTTATCACTACATTGTGATTATCCTCTGTGCTTTTCTGATCTCTGCTTTGGCTTCTGTCCCAAGAAGGAAGCTCAAGCCTGTCCGTAAGAATGCTACCAAGTCTCTGTAAATGCCTCTATTATCTCTACAGAGGAATTCTACTTCTCAAAGTAGACAGAAGATAAACAACAATAGGTGTAATATATGATTTCCCACACTGTTATTCTCCAGTCCTTGGCATTGTCAGCTGGAAGGTTGCTTGAGCTTTCACTTTTAACTCTTTACTCCCAATAAACATACTCAGTATTTGGTTTTGAAATAACTATTTTTAGTGACTGCACGTAGAGACTGGTCCAACTGGTAATAGGTCTTGCAAGTTATTTGCATCAAGTTAGAACTGACAGGACTGATCAGCATTTGCTGCAAAAAAAAAAAATATTCTGGATGAAGGACAGTTTGAGTCAGAATCTATTGCTCCACAAATATGCGTAGAGTCTGGATGAACTCTACAGAAAAATAAAGGAATATCCATTTTGTTTGACTTTTTTTTTAATATAGTGGGTTATTATACAGTTTCTTGCTATTTTGTTTCTTTTCTTTACTCTCTTTTCAGTTTTTAATTTTTAATTTTTGTGAAACTTCACTGTGCTAGGTCTGAAACTGGTGTTTCTGAATTATACTATATATTGCTACGTAAAATGACCCAGAGAAAGACCCAAAGCCAGAATCTCAATTTTTTTCATAAATGTCATACCCTTTATCTTCCTTCTTGCTTGGGAGAAGACTGGATAAAGCAGTTGTGCATAGCACCTCTGAAAGTAGAGAGAGATTGGGTAAATTATTGCTGTCTTTTCTCTGTAAAGATGGAGGACATACAAGAAGCACATGTAGAAAGATGCAGTGAGCGAGAGGAAGAGATGGAGCAAGAGCAGAGAGTAGGAACTCCCCAGGAGCAAGAGATCAGTCTTTGATGCAGGTTGTGGGGAGATAGGGACCCCAATCAGTGTAATCTGATGGCAGATAATACTGGACTCTCATTAATGCCTTCTATGCAAAAGGACAACCAGTGGTTGAAAGACAACACAAATGGAACATTGTTCATTTTTCTTAAACATCAAACGTTTTCATTCCTCTGTCTTGGGTTACAATACAGGGTGTGATAAAAGGTCTATTCTATCACCATCTGTTGAGGGTGGGGACGGTGATGCTTATCTCCGTGGGAGATGTTCTGCTAATGGACCATCCATTGAAACCAGGTGGGGCATTGTTCTTTATCTTTTCACAACTCACCCTTCCTCCAGGGAGGTATCTTCTGTTAATGGCCCTTTGAGTCCCACTGTGTCACTGATAAAATTACTTCATCCTATTGGAAGTTACTCCAGCCAGGGGAAAGGGCCCAACATTTCTTACCAAGATAAAACAGAGGTGTGGGGGACACCAAGGTAGCCCCTTCTCCACTGGACTCCAGAGGGAAGCTGGATTTTCTCCCATCACCACTGGACCTCCGTAAGGAAACTGCACCTTCTACAGGACCACTGCTTCAACTGAACCACATCTGTCACTACAAAAGGACTACAGCCACCATTTAATCAAACTGCTACCACCACCCTGCCTGCCGGGGTGTCAGGTGGTACTCTGGCTTTGTCAGGGTTTGGGGTTTGTTTCTTTGTGGTATTGTATTTCTCTTTTAATTTCCCTAGTAAAGAACAGTTATTCCTAATTCCCATATCTTTGCCTGAGAGCCTTTTGATTTCAAAATTATAATAATTTAGAGGGAGGGGTTTACATTCACCATTTCAAAGAGAGGCTCCTGCCTTTCTTAGCAGACACCTGTCCTCCAAACTAGGACATTCTCCTAGATGAAAAAACCAGCCATAGAGCCACACTAAAAACCTGGTTGAAAATACCAGACAAAACCAGAAAATATTTTCAATTCAATTTTTTTTTTTTTTTTAATTAAACCTCAAGAGTCTTTATGACATTTTGGTTTTGGGGGAAAAGTAAAAAAGAGGAAACCTGCTTTGGAAAAGCTTTGATTTTTTCTTTTTAAAGTAACTACATTTTCAAGGAGACCACTTCTGAACAAGTACATGGGATTCTTTGGTACATTAGTCAGTATTTTTAACAGATATTATTATTGTAAAGGGAATAATAGAATTATTAAGTTTGCAAAAGACCTCTAATATCATCAAGCCCAACTCTGAACCCAGCACCATCATACTCACTACTAAACTACATCCCCAAGTATCAAATGACAGTGATTTAGGAATGGTACTCTTCAATTTAGTGTTCCTACTGAATCCATACTCTACTCTCTTGCTCCCAGCATCCATCTCCTTCTGCCCTGCTTGGACTGGAGAGGAGAATTGGAGGCTCAGAAGACAAAGATCATGGGTTGAGATAAGACCAGTGTGCTGGAAACAGCAATGAGATAATGAAACAAATAGTTCAAAAACAATACTGACAGAGGGTACAAACAAGAAAGAGGTGAATGATTCACACAGAAATACCACCACCCAACTGCTCCCTTGACCACACTACACTGACCCAGAACAAGCCCTACTTCCCAGAAGAGTTCCTTCCCCTGGCCCATCTGGGGAAATTCCTCTGGGTCTCCACCATGGCCAGGTCAGGCTGTTGCACAAATTAACCCTGTTTGTTTGCATAGGACACAAAGTTCTACGTAAAGACATATCGCATAAATTGTTTGCCTGTATTTTCATTATTCATTCTAGTTGGAAACTTATTCTTTGGCACCAGCAAGAGTTTCTCCACACTAAAGTAGGTCGGATCTGGACAAGAGTCTAGTTGGTGGGATCCATACATATGGACAAACCTATTGAAGAGTTTTCATGCAAATTCATGACCCACAGTTGGGCTGAGATAAAACTACTAAGGGGCCTGAGTCATACCCCAGTGCACGACCCTGATCAGAATGTACTTTCTCAGGAGTATACTAAGGCTACAAAACTCAGATCAGAAATTCTGATCCCTGACATGAACTTTATGACTCAGACCTAGCTCTCTCAGGGTGGAGTAATGGTGAGCTGGTAGAAATGAAAGCCTCTTTTGCAAACTCATCATATCTAGATGTACTAAACACAAATATAGTACAGCTGATGATCCAGCCTCTTGTGATTAAAGTAATTTCCATTAGATTGAAGTGGAAGGCAAAACTAATGAGGAGAAAACAAAAGTGATTGTGGAAAACAAAAGCAATGTGGTCTTAATTTACTTGTATAAATTCCAAATTATGTGCTGTGTTCTCTGCAAAGTCAATGTCTGACAGTTCAGAGCACTGCTGCAGTTTTGCGAGAAAACTCTGCTGTTCTCTCAAATGCAGGCACCTTAAAACTGTCTATATTTTGTATCAGCAACA
Source organism: Catharus ustulatus (assembly GCF_009819885.2). Lineage (NCBI taxonomy): Eukaryota > Metazoa > Chordata > Aves > Passeriformes > Turdidae > Catharus > Catharus ustulatus. The sequence continues at coordinate 437,264 of NW_024879542.1, forward strand.
GGTATATCTACAAGTTTATTGCAGTTCACTTTAGTTAGTTTTCATATTTCTTCAGCTCCAGTAGTTGGTAAAATTTTCTCAGTCAGATTCCTGCACAAAACCTGTTGCCACGCTTGGAATTAACTTTTCAGTGGTCTGTGGTTAAACGTAGTCTCAACCACTTAAAGACTGAATTTCTGTAGGCTGCAGTTTTGCGGTCTTCAGGATATAACTCCTATGTGATCTAACCAAATTCATCCATGTTGGGATGAATGCAATGACCATCTAACCTAAACCAGATAGCTAAACAATTTTTTTTTAATTTGTAATTCACTCAAATAAATAAAGGAAATTTTCCAACATGAATTTTCACAGTTTTCCTGCTACCAGGTGGCATTATGAACTGAACTGTAGAATAACAATCAGATGAAAAACAATAACAAAAAAAAGCTTTAAAATAATACTCAAAAAAATTCTCTAACCTTTTGATTCAGAAATCATGGAATTCATGTGAGTAAAGAAATATTTAAAATGCTTCAATCTTCTTGAAGGCTTTTTTTTCACATTTTACTATCACTTTTCAGGCTGCAAAACATAAAATGATATTTTAAAAAAATATTATAATGCTTCTCTGTAAATTTTAGAGGGAAAAAAGGTAATTACAGAAATAAGAAAAAGGGAGAAAATTACTTTCTATGTTATGAAATTTAACTGTTATGTTTAGTGGAAATATTTTTTCAGTTTTCTATAAAATTTGCTTAACTAACCAAGATAAAGCATTGTTTGTTCAAGTTTACTTATAGTATTATCACATTTAATGGATCCATATATAATATAGCAAAAAACAAAAAACCAAACCACAACAAAACAAAACAAAACCAAACCAACAAAAAACCCAACCCTGAAAAAATTAGCAAAATATCTCTCCTAGTATCACAAGGGTAAGAATTCTGTTGGATGCAGAGTGGTAGACCTAACACACAAGATTAGGCCTGCTTTAAGCAGTTTCTGAATGAAATATCTACTTTATATAAACGTATTTTTATATAATCTATTTTTAATTTTCAGTTTTTCTCTTAATACTAATTTCAATTTAGCTGATTTTTAAAGTTTACTACTGCTTTGCTATGGCTTAAGTTTTGTTTCACCTTTCACTTTGAGCTATTGTTTTGCATAAGCATAGAAAATGAGAGGTTAACAACACCCTGTGGATTAACAGCTTGTTGCCATTGCTTGGAATACTAAAATTCTTGTGTGTCGTTTGTTTCATAAAGGATGAAATTTGGGAAACTCTGTATGATATCAAATCTTACTCAAATCCTTACTTTAAACCATTTTTTCTCCTTATCTAGATCATTCCTCTTTTAATATGTATCAGTTCAGTTGTTTTCAGTGTGTGGTTTTATGCTGGGTATACCTGACAAGTCCAGATGAAGAGCTGGTGCAGATCCTTATCTTGCAAGACCTCTCACTGCAGTGTGCCCAAGAGCAATAGTTCACAAGTTCACAACCAAGTTCACAGGTTTTGCTTGAGGTAATCAGTAAGACAGGGATGTGCATGCACATCCCCTAATGCCTGTAGAGGAGTTTTTGGAGAAAGCCAACTGTAACTGACTGTGTTTCTGGAGTATCTTTTTATTTGCAGATTGCATGAGGAAAAGAGAATGTATTTCAAAAGTGAGTCCCTTTATATGGCTTGTTTCTCTCTGCAAAGCTTTATCAGTGACAAAACTGCAGGCAGAAGAAACAAAATAACCTGAGATTGATTTTTGAGAACTTTGCCCCATTTCCAGAATGCCATCTCTATCTTTGATGGAGGAAATTTTCCTTCAGTAGAAGATGTATAGTAGTTTTTGGAAGAGACAATAAATATCCTCTGTTATTAATGCATTCCATTTTATTAGCTAGATCAACGTTGCTGTAATTTCTAGCCATTAGCATCTCATTGCTGTGTAGTACATAAAAATATTTACATTAACACTGATCAAAATTGCAACAGCATATATTAAAATATGAATGACATATAATCAGAATTTTCTGTTTCTACTGCCTCCAGTTATTTGTGAACCCAGATATGAAGTTCAAATTTACACCTAATAGCACAATTATGTAAATCTGTAATTCTAACTCTGAATTACAGCTGGTAATGATCAATAATTATATTTATGTATGATGTGAAGTTAATACTGCCACCATAGATTAACTTAAACAACAAAATTATTTCTACAGTCAAGGGCTAACAAATCATCATAAACAAAGAGAACTAAAGCAATCTCTTCAGGGCTTTAATTCCCCAGCATCGTAAACAGATTTTTATTTCTTATTAATGTAAAAGCACTGGTTAAAGACAACATATGTCTACAAAAATTGCACAATAGCTGTGTCTGTTAGCATAGTTCGATTTTTTCTTTTTTTAAGAATCTCTTAAAATTGTTTGACACAAATAAAAATCTCTCCAAAGAAATGTGGATAATAATTTTCTTGGAAAGTTCTGGGGAAAAATAAATCCTAAGGAAAAAAGTAGATTAAAAAGAAAACCATGAGGAACAATCAAACACAGTACTTCATAACCTTTGAGCTCTTCAATGTTCTGTCACCTATAATATTGTTCTTTGCTGAATAGGGCAACAGGGAACTGCATAATGGGGCAGAGCAGCCCTTGCAGTAGTTGAGTCAGCTTGAGTAGGTGATACCAATGAAGTTTTGGTGTGGTTTGTTCACTATTCTTTCAGGAACATAAACCACAGATACAGTAAGAACTTCGTTTGCCTTTCAAAGTTCCATTTCGACATTTGTCAGCCTTGCCTTGTAGTTGTTAATGTGCAATATGTGTGAATTGGGACCTTCTCTCAGTGTCTTGTCCTGCAAAATGCAGTTGCAAAGTTGGCCAGAGCTTTATGATTTTGTCAGTGTTCCAAGCTGGCTTTAACACCTACAGAAATTAGGGTGTTAAGTTAGAAAGATGATCACACTAACACCATGATGACTCCACGATGACTCTGCAGGATTGATTCAAAATTTGCCATAAAGAAATGGTAAAATCCGGGGAAAGAAGTGGATGGCTGTAAAATAAAATAAGCTGTATTTACCCTGCAAGTAAGAAGCTTATATATCCATCAGCATATGAAATGACAACAGTGCAGAAAGCCGCTCAGGGTTTGCAGAAGTGTTGCTGTCTTGAGGAGGAACAGTGTCAGGCCTGAACTCCAGTTCCTATTTCTTCATAAACAGCATATTTTCAAAACAGCATCATGAAACACTTGTACCTCCAAGTACAGAGAAAATTGGAAAAAAATAATATTAAAAACTCAGAACAAGAGAAATAATTATCTGTCTTTAAAAAATTCTAGGAAAGAGGGGCTTGAATCACAAGTAGACCTTTCTTTGCATTTCCAATAGGGTGATCCAAGTAGGACCAAAGTACTGATTGCATTGAACTTTGTCTCATCCCCTAGCTCTGCTTTTTCTCTGATACATATAATAAAATTCTAAAAGAAATTTTTGCTGTTGTGGGGTTTTTGTATAACCTGAATGAGGCTTATGCTTCTATTAAGTATTTCTCTCTCTGTGGAAGTAGTAGATTTTAGGCAAACTCGCTTATTTGCAGGCTTGGAATAATTGCAAGGCCATGAGTTCAATAGCAAGTCTGTGCTGCAGAGTGTTGAAGGAAGATCAGTTGAATGACAAGGATGTGTATTACTTACTAATAGTTTTTGTTTTAATAAACGTGTAGAAACAACAAGGTAAACAAAAATACACTAATTCTTAAAAAAAATAAATTGCTAATTATTAAAAATTAAGCAAAATATGATTTTGCACTACCCTCTTTTTGGCGCTTGAATGACGGAAGAAAGCTGCCAAACTTATTACGGTTGTTTGATTGTTCTCAGACAGTTCCCTAAGTGTGTGGAGGGTTGGCTCACAATTTTCAATTTCGTTAATTTCATAATTTCTGCAAGATGTTATGAAAATGACAATATTAGAACTAAATATTGAGGAGGGGACTAAACACCTCTTGCAGAGAAAATGGTTTTAACAAAATTGTAAGAGTTGGGATAATTTTGGTATTACATTTTTTAGAAAAGGTTGGTCTTCGCTTTCACACTTTTCACTTTACCTCCCTTCCGGCTGCAATTCCTTTACAATTTCCTCATAAATTATCTTTCTTACCATTAAACCTAATCCAGGGACTTCAGATTAAATTTAAAGCAGATTTAACATTTATAAAGAGGGCAAAACAGAGGATAAATAATTAAAAAGGGAAGAAAAAAGAAATCCTGAGAAGTCTGTGTGAGGCTCTAGGGTACTTATTTCAAAAATTACTGAGACGACCCTATTTTCAGTCATGTTTTTTAATTCCATTAGCATCTCCAGGAAAACCAGGAAAACCCTGTGTTATGGCAACTATTTTATGAAATATAGAGTGGCCACCTTTGGGAAGTATTCAGCATTTTTCAGAAAATTATTTTGTTGTATGTTCATAGTAATTTCATTGAAGGAAAGAGGTGTAAGATGTACTAAAACAACACGGAAGACTGAGTAATTTTGTTCAAAAGTAAAATAACAATCATACTTTCTCAAAGGATGATTTTTATGGGTTTAGTACAAGATACTTAGGCAATTTATTTTAGAATAATGACTCACTTTAAAACCATCTCACAGACTGCACTCAACTTGGAAACTAAAGCAGTCTGGGAAAGTATTTCTTTGAAGAGATTTTCTTCCTATAAAATCTTCATAAACATTTTTATCCTGTAAATATAATCCACATATGTAGCAAATCTTGTTAATTAAAGGATCAGTAATATTTGGCATACTAATTATATGAAAGACCATCCAGACAATTCAGGTGGCATTTCAAGGAACCCATCTACAATAGAGTTTGAAGTAAAAGACCTGAAGACACTTTTCTTTTACCTGCATCATCATAAACCAAATTTCTTTCCATACCCTGTAATATACCCTGAATACATCTCTGGATGTTGCTCTTCCTTTGGAAATTACTCATTTGCTGGGATAGAACAAGTAGTTTGCATTTAGTGTTCTGCATGTGGTGAAACAAAGAAGACCATGTTATAAAATATGTATATGTTTCAGCATAAAAGCATTTATCAGAGCATCTGGAGCAAATAATTTAAAACACTTCCATTGCTGAGTACAGAACTTTCAAAAACATTCCTCAAAATATGTGACTCACCCAACCATTGCAAAACAAACATGCATATTAGGACAATGGAAATACCATTTGAATTTAAGCTGCATGCTGAAACATGGCAGTAAAACTATTTGTCATATTTACCATAGTAGAGATTAATGTGGATCATGATACAGAGTGTAAATGGATATTGCAGATTTTTTTTTCCATTTTTCTAGCAAATTGGAAAGTGAGATAGGAAACTGATGAAGAATTAGTAATCAAAAGTAACATACTGAGGGCTAGCCAGAGGCAAAGAGAAAAGAGATAGCTTTGGCCTGCTTTGATACTTCTAGTTTTGTGGGGGATTTTGCACATTGCTTCTGAGCAGAAATGTCACATTCTTGAGAGATACCCCACTGTCAAATAATTCAAAGCAAAGAACCAGAAATATCTTTCTAATGCTTTACGTAAAGACACGTATTGCCAGTGTGATTTCAAAACAGTGGTTGTGCTGCAAGTTTTGAGCCCTGAAGTGTAATACAAGTGTACACTAGAAACCCTTTGGCAGAATATAGCAACCCTCTCAAAATTATTCTCATGAACAAAATAGATTTCTGATATGTTGTAAAATGAATTTCAAAGCCCTGGAAATTCATTTATACAAGAGATGGTTCAAATTTTGTCTATAGGACAGGTGGCTCAGGCTACTCTGTGTCATAAAGAGAAGCACAGTGAGAAAGGAAGGATATTCAAGATAATAAGCTAGAAGGATTATTGCATTTCACTACTGTTGAGTACAGTAAGATGTTGTGGGAAGAGTCATCTAGCCCATTGCTTGTGAGTAAAACAAACAACAGGATTTTGGTGAACATTAATCTGTTTAACTCCAGCGGTAATGGTTTCATTAAGAGGACAACAGTTCATAAACTGATGTAGGACATGTATCATGGCAGGGCAGCAAGGTTGCCCTCCCCTCTCCAAACCTAGTGAGGAGGTAGAAGCATAGCAAAGAGACAATCAGAAATCTGATCTGTTCTTGATCAAGGAAATTGCTTCGAAACATGCACAGATGCATGTTCAGGTGGTGTTGGAAGCCATCCTTGAGATTTATTTCAAAATTAGTAAACCAAGCCAAATTAACCTGATAGTGACAGAAAAAAAATCCCCAACCAACCAATCTGTGAACCAGCCAACCAAAAAAGCACAAAAAAATAAACCCCCAAACCAGGAGGAATGAAAACTGGTGGGAAAGGTGTAGAAAGGTGAGAAATCTCTACTCTGTAGAGAAACCAAATCCCTGCCATACACAGAATGACTCAGTGGGAGGAAAAAGAGAATACAACCTCTCTCCAATCCAGCCCTCCATTTACTTGAAGATCTGTGCCGAGACCACTACCTGTGCTGAGAGTTGGTTTGCACTTTTCAAACCTTCCATGAGTGGAACAAAGCCAGGAAAGGGTTGGCCAATCTCTGCATGTTCATTACCTAGTAGGAGTCAGTGCTAGCTGCAAATTTAGGTTTTCTGCAGTCCCTCTGAAGAATGACTTCACATTCTTCACAGCTGTGATGATGTCTTCAGTAATTAATTATGCACAGAGGAACCAAACACAGCAGTCTTATTTTTGGGAATTACAGTAATTTCACTATTACAAGCCGCACTGACTATAAGCCGCATCGCCGGGTGGTGGCAAACATTTTGTTCTTTGTCCGTACACAAGCTGCACCCAATTATAAGCTGCTCTGTCATTCGCAGCGAGGACCCGCGTGCAACAAAGTTGCCAAATAGTAACAGAATCGCGGCATGGTGGGGTTTACTGGCTCGACTCAGGCCGTGCGGGCTCGGGGCTGTCAATGGGACCAGGTGGCCCAGCTCGGCGCTGCCACTCAGCTGGGCCGCTCGACGCTGGTTGCCACCACCACTGGGTTCGCTCACGCCGGCCTGGCACTGCGCAGTAGTGGCAGCAGGGCATGGAGCCCGCCGGCACCTGTGGCGGTGGTGGAAGGCGGGGATGGAACCTGCTGGCACCCATGGTAGCGGCGGCAGGAGGGGAAGGGCGCCCCCTGCCTCCCCCTGGGCCACGGGGTCAGCAGGAGAGAGCCCCTGCCTCCCCCTGGGCCACGGGGTCAGCAGGAGAGAGGCCCTGCCTCCCCCTAGAGCCATGGAGCCAGAAGGAGGGAGCTCCTGCCTCCCCCTGGGCCGCGGGGTCAGCAGGAGGTAGCTCCCCCGCCTCTCCCCCCTCACCCCGTGCTACCTGCACGGAGTGGCTCCACCTGCCACGCAACACAGTAACCAATTTGTAACAATCGCGTAAATGCCGGGTTTTACTGGCAGGCGCTTGACTTGGCAGTTTGCACTGACTCGGTTTGCACTTTCAGGGTTGGAAATGTCAGAAAATTATTCACATATTAGCTGCTCCTGAGTGTAAGCCACATTTCTGGTGTGGGAGCAAAATTTTGGTCAAAACGGTGCGGTTTGTAATCGTGAAATTACTGTACTTGGGAATAGTGTTTGCTCCGTTCTTGCATTAAGCCTACCATACTTTTCTTCCTATAATCAGTACTACCTTCTGCAGCTTCCCAAACTTATGTAGTCTTTTCTCAGGTGATCACCTACAAAATTGTTCCAATTCATTGAAACTCTTCATTAAAGTTCTGCATTGCATAAACTTGTTATATTTTTGTTAGAAGATTTTGCCTTTAAGAGGCACATTTTCAATGTGGAGTTAAAATTTGCTCCTTATCCCACTACAGCAGTGTCTTTTACCACTTCGTTGAACACTTCATGTCTTACCTTTGGCAAACTTGTGTTTGTAATGAAAACAGAAAATGCATTGAGGGGCTGGGACTAAGGTGTTGGTAGGATTATCTAGGATAAGATTTGAAGAGATATCATGAAAAAAATGATAAATCCATCTGTATTCACCATTTGAATGAAACTGTCTTTCAAGTATGGGCCATGACTTGCTAACAGTTCTATAATATACTCCAGAAAATATATAGATGATTCACTCAAAACTATTTTCATATGTCTTTTACCTTTATTATCACTTATAAAGTATCAATTACTAGCACTGTTAAAATCCCCTTTTTAGACTTGGTTGCAGTTACTTGTAAAACTTCAGAAGATACCTATGAGATTACAGGAATTTCATGAGTGTAAGCTACACCCTTTTGACTAAAACTTTGGCCCGAAACCAGAAGTGCAGCTTATACTCCAGAGCGACCAATATATGGATGAAGTTCAGAAATTTGCCAACCTGGAAGTGTAAGCCTGCAGTAGCCCCGAGCTGAGCTGGAGCCTGCCCGACCCTGGCGGCGGGGCAGTAGGGCCACTCCCCAGTGGCAGTGGGGCAGGGGCGCCATGTCGAGCCCACACAGCCCCGGTGGTGGGGCAGTGGAGCCAAGCTGAGTCCGCACAGCCCCAGCGGCATGGCAGCGCCGAACCAAGCCCGCACGGCCCCTAGCCGAGCCAGTAAACCCTGCGATCCCACGATTCTGTTACTAATTGGCAACTTCGTGGAAGTTGCACACAGATCCTCGCTGTGAACAATTTATAATCCGGTGCGGTTTATATATGGACAAAGAACCCCTGGAAGTGTGGATTATAATCAGATGCATCTTATACTCGTGAAATTACTGTATTTTAAAATAAAAATTTAAATCCTAAGTAATCTTTCCCAAAACATGCACCCTCTGTCCAATTCACATCAATTTCTATAACAGCATCACTTAAAATCTGTTAAACAATCAAAGAATGACAGGAAATTAAGACATCAATAGGATAAACTATATGTTTTCTGCATCTGTGTGAAGACCCACTAACAAACAAAATATATTTTTGAGAAACCACACAGTGATTACTTTGTTTTGTTTCTTTCAGTTTCCTTAGGCACATCACCTAATCTTGCAATTTCCCAGTACTTTAGAAATCTGGCATTCCTGATGTTTTTTATATAGGGAACTGTCAACATTTTATAAGTGAACTCAGGCTTTAGAAGGGGGCCTTCAGGCTGTTTGTTTTCCATTTGATCTAATTCTCCTACACTGAAAACCTAGAAACCAAGATTTTTCACAGACAGACTTTATGAAACAGAATTTTTTTCTTTTTTCCAGCAATGCCAGAGACCTTTCCTATCCCATGCGACAAGGAGACAATGCTGTAGATCTAAACTAAAGCATCAATCAAGTCTGCAATTGTTATTACAATACAGTAACTTAATTTAAACATAAACAAGCAACACTCTCCCTAACTTGTCTGTTTACCATTCTGCTTTTAGGAGATGTGATGACATTTCCTAAATGGCCATTGCTTCCAAGTGTAAATCTACCAGACAAATATTTTTTTCTTGCCCATCTGTAAATTATAATGTAAAAAAAAGTAAATAAAACTTGATTTCAAACTCACTTTGAACAGCCCTTAGTCAATTTACATTAAAAATCTGCGATTTTACATAGTTAATTAACTTGCAAATTCCTATCTATTCTATCTAGCATGCTTCTTCCTTGTTCAGCAAAAAAACTGAAAGAAACACTTTACTGCGCAAGCTGCTACTTGACCCCTTCCATGGGATAAAATCCAGAGGTTGATCATCTTATCTTGATCACCAAGAAAAAACTGCTAAACTTTGAGACCATATGTGATTATTAAAATCTAGGATGTTGAATTTATGATCCAATTTATGATTGAAATGATGATGTCCTGAAGGAATTCTTTGCACTGAGATCCTTCACCTCTTACCCAAATATTGAAGGTTAGGATTTTTCTTTCTTTCTTTCCCTTTGTTTTTGCGCAGGGAATTTTCTCCTGTTTGTTGCCTAAGAGATGGGAGTGATGGTGCTTAAGAGAGACAATAGATGTAACCAAGGAGGAAGGGGAAGGGTCAGTTTGCTACCATCTCTCACCTGGGGGGAATTCTCTTGGGAAGAGCAAAGATAGCGCCAGATTTTGGTTGGGGGATGAGGTACTAGATTTAGCACCTCACTCTTTCATGCTCTTGGCACGGCAGGTGAGATGGTGCTGCTGTTGCTGTGGGTAGAATTCACTGAGGAGTTCTCTCCTTTACTGCTTTTCCTGCCACGAGTGAGGTTTTTTCTGTAAGAGTACCTGTTGAACTGGTACCTTGTCAACATCCAACCTTGACGGAAAGGACTCTCACCATCTACATAGTTGCCTCAGGGGAAAACATGAGACCCCAAGCCCTTCCTGCTTCTGGAGGGAGTCTTTCCCAGCTGTTTATGGGATCCCAGCTGCCACTGCCTACCCCGCTATTTCTGATGCTGCTTTGGGTTTTTTGCTACACTTTAATCCAACACACCATGTCTGGCTGACCCCTCTGACTCCTGCTACAGTTTCAGAGTGTTTGCTATATTTTGTTTGCCATTTTAGGGTGTGCTCACCTCTGCTGTTCAGGCCTGCTGCTCTGAGTTTCCTGCTACAGCACATTTTACCATCTGGAGCAGCACCAGGACTGGTGGCCTGCCATGCGTTGGTATGGGAAGCCCCTTATCCATCTCTCCTGCCAGTGCACCTGCCATTACCGCATGAAGGAGAAATGGCCAAGCCTGCGCCACAGCATGCCCCGCAGCCGTGGGGGAATCACCACACCCACCCTGCCCGG